>NC_056725.1:1544991381-1545178881 GCF_019279795.1 Protopterus annectens | reverse complement strand
AAAATGACGTTGGTTAGCCATCAGACTACCGGGATTCCGAAAAAAACGCAAAGATAAAGACAGAGACAGGCCGTCGAGGTCCAAAACTGCCGAAAATGCTTTTCCTAAGCCAGTCTCCAGTTCGCCAGTGCTCAGTGAGGCACTTTCACAGCCCCTGATACCTGCTACTTCTAACTCGCAGGCCTCTACTGAGACCCATTTGGAGTCAGGTATGCAGTGAGATGCTTCACCTATGGAACCCACGGGTGTCTGTACCTTGGATGTGTCCGGAGCCGCTGTGCAGGCACTGGCTTCTGAGGGTGTATTCAGGCCTGCAGACTTGCATATTAAACCGACTCCACCTTCTATACTAAGGCCTAAATCTCGATCTATGTCTAAAAAACCAATGCCCAGGCCACATGTTCAGGCCCCTATGCCTAAAAAACAAATGATCAAAATGGCTGAAGATCTTATTACTCTAATCAGGGGTAGTCACACCCCCCCCCCCTCTAAGAGGCCTAGGGCTGAGCTTGACTATAAATCTTTTGATCAGGACTCTGTTTCTTCTGATTCTTCTAATGACCTGGATTTGTCCATACCTACTTATGAGGATTCTGATGCAGAGGATTCTGTTTCCTCTGCTTCCCCCCCCTGAGGACTTTTCTTTTGGGGAAACTTTACATACCTTAAGGGAGCATTTCCACTGGGGAAAGTCAGGAATTTTCTAATTCAAAAAAGAGGCTTAGGGATTTCCTTCTCCTACCTCAGCATAGGCCTTTGGCTATACCTCCTGTACTAGACATTGTTGATGTGTTTTCGGAATCCAGTATGTCCCCTGATTCCCTGCCTCCGGCTCCTAGTAAACCTGACCGATACTATAGGGTTCCTGAGTCCCACAAGTTCCTTTTCAAAAATCCTGTTCCGGATCCAAAAACCATTTCTCAGTGGCCCAAGGGCATTAAGGCTTCTACTGCTAAAAATCCTACCCCTTCTGATAGAGACTCCAGGGCGCTGGATAGATGGGGTAAAAAGGTTTATACTTCTGCAACCTTGGTAATTAGGGCTTTAAACTGCCAATTTCATATGTTAAAATATCAACAGCATATTGTTGGACTGCTTAAACAGAAAATGATGTTAATTTCTGACTGTGCGGAAAATAAAGATTTACAGGATTTATTGCATTCTGCTGAACAAGTTGGAAAACATACTTTGCAATGTGGTTTTGATTCTTTAGAGGCCTCTTGCAGGGCTGCTCTTACTGGATCTGTGCTTGGAAGGCATGCTTGGCTGATCATGTAAAAGCAAAATTGTTGGTTGCTCCTTTAAATCAGGACCGCCTGTTTGGCAATAAGGCTGAAGAAGTTATAAAAAAGATGGAAGATAAAGCTAAATCTAAGTGCAACCTCCATTATTTAGTAGGCACTGGCCTACTTAGAATTGGTCCTTTCCAGCTCCTTCCAGGTCCTCTCAAGCCAAACCCTGACACACCAAAAGCACCAGGTTTCAGTCCCAGGGGACTCTCAGAACTAAGCAATGGGAGGCCTCCATTTCCAAATCTGGAAATAACAAGACGCCCCCCTATGGTCAACAGTCTCAATGATTTTCCTTTAAAATTACCAAGCACTTACCTTTTAGCCGCCCTTTTGGG
Organism: Protopterus annectens; assembly: GCF_019279795.1. Lineage (NCBI taxonomy): Eukaryota > Metazoa > Chordata > Ceratodontiformes > Protopteridae > Protopterus > Protopterus annectens. Next base: position 1,545,177,254 of record NC_056725.1, on the reverse strand, counting down.
GGAAGATTGTTCTTCATGCAAAAAACTGGGAACAAATGGGTTTTAAATATAGTATCCCAGGTGTACAGATTTTATTTCCACACTTTGCCAACACCAAACGCGTGGCCAGACCTGCCCCCAAATCAGTGGGCAGAAGCTCAAAAACAAGTACTTTCCCTCTTAAACATGGGGACTATTCAGCCGGTACCAGAAGAGGAAAGGGACAAGGTTTCTAGTCCGGACTTTTCGTGGTACCGAGAAAAGACAAATCATGGCATCCAATTCTGGACCTGTCTACTCTAAACACCTTTCTGGACATTCCAAAATTCATGATGCTGACTCTTCACCAGTTACTTCCTATGCTAGGCAAAGATGCCTGGTTGGCAACTCTAGATTTAAAAGAAGCTTATCTTCATATCCCAATCGGGGAATCTTGCAGAAGATACCTATGCTTCAAAGATGGCTACTTGTATTATCAGTTCTCTGCACTGTCCTTTGGCTTGTCTACTGCGCCCAGGGTATTCACAACGTGCCTGGCTCCAGTAATTGCATTTTGCAGGCAAAGAAATATTCAAATATATCCATACCTGGACGATTGTCTAATTCAGGCAGAAAACCAGGCCATACTTCTAAATCATCTGGAGTTTGTTAAAAGGGTTCTAACTTGTCTGGTGTACACCATAAACAAAACGAAATCACAACTGGTACCATCTCAACAGATTACATTCCTGGGTGCAAGCTTGAATACAACTGCCCAGATGGCTTTCCTCACACCAGAAAAGCAAGTTCATTTGGTAACTTACTTCAAACAAGTGGCCACAAAAACCCTGCTATATCTGCAAGACAAATACTGCAAGCCTTGGGGGTTCATGGCCTCCTGCATTCTTCTAATTCCATATGCAAGACCACATATGAGGAAACTTCAGTGGTACTTAAAATGTCTATGGAGTCAACATTGTCACAGCCTGGAAACAAGGATTCCTATCATACCTTCCCTACGCCTGGAGTTCCTATGGTGGGCAGAGGCCTGCCACCAAAACAAGGGACTGCCATTCACACTACCCCCTGCTGCCCAAACCCTAACTACAGATGCATCAGACTATGCATTGAGGGCTCACCTGGCAGGGAAGTGCATTCAGGGCAAATGGAACCCAAATCAAATGCACCTACATATTAATCAAAAAGAAATGTTAGCTGTACAGAATGCTCTGACAGCCTTCAAAGACTACATTCTTCCAGGCCATCTAATGGTAAAGACTGACAACACCGCAGTTATGTGGTACACAGACAAGCAGGGGGGGGGGTACACATTCTTACCCCCTCTGCAGACTAGCCATGGCATTGTGGAACACTGCCTTGAGCTACCAAGTGCACCTACAAATTCAGTTCCTGCCAGGAAAATTGAATACACTGGCAGATGGACTAAGCAGAAATCTTATGGACCCATACAAGTGGAAACTGGAACCACGGATTTTCAACATGTTAATAAGCAAATGGGGGAGCCCAGACATAGATCTGTTTGCTCCCCCCCCCCCCCCCAGAACTACCAGTTGGGCAACTTTTGCACAAGGACTCCCCGCAAAAAAGCCTGGAAAGTGGATGCTCTGTCCTTCAGCTGGAAGAACCTATCGGTCTACACCTTTCCCCTCTGCCTCTGCTCTCCAAAGTTCTGCTAAAAGTCAAACAGGGCAAACCAAGAATGATTTTGATTGCTGCAGACTGGCCATGCCAGCACTGGTACCCATTCCTGCGCAGTGTGTCACAAATATCTCCATGGCACCTGCCTCAGACACCTTCCTTGCTGTCTCAGCAGGAGAACCAAATTCTGCACCCTCAGCTCCCAACATTGAACCTTGCAGCTTGGCTAATCACTTAAATTCACCTGTAGCATCCCTGAGCAAACCTGTGATGGATGTCATCTTGGAGGCAAGAAGACCTAGTACTAGAAAATCTTATGCTGACAAATGGAAAAGATTCTGTGCCTGGAACCAATCTTTAGGGATGAGCACAGCAGCGCCCAATTTACCTCAGAATTTGCAATACTTAACTGAGATGTTTCACAAGGGCCTGTCTTTTTCCTCTATTAAAATCCATGCTTCAGCTGTTTCAGCTCACTATGACACAAAACTACCCCTCTTTTCTCATCCCCTACTCGAGCAAAGAACTTGAGACCACCCAGGAGAACTCCTATCCCTGCCTGCGACCTTAATTTTGTTTTGGGGAAGCTCACTCTACCTCCTTTCGAGCCAGCTGCTACTGCAGACTTAAAATTTGTTTCTTGGAAAACAGCCTTCCTTTTAGCAATCACTTCAGTTAGAAGGATATCTGAATTACAGGCCCTTATAGCAGTGGAGCCTTTCATCATATTTCATGCGGACAGGGTATCTCTGAGGACCAATCCATCCTTCATGCCCAAGGTGGTTTCCAGTGTGGCTCTTAATCAGTCCATTCATCTGCCAGCCTTCTATCCCAATCCACAGAACAAAGGGGAACGGATTCTGCATTCCTTGGACGTGCACAGACAACTTAGATTTTACTTGGACAGAACTAAATTTCGAAGAAAATCTGAACAATTGCTAGTAGCATTTACTGCTGGGCCAGAGGGGAAGGCTATTTCAAAATGAACCATTTCTAAATGTTTAAGCCATTGCATTCATTTCTGCTAAAAGCACCATCGAAAACCTATTCCCCAGGGGATCAGATCTCATTCCACCAGGGCTGCATCTACTTCTGCAGCCTTTCTCAGAGGTGTTCCTACCAGCGATATTCTAGAATACGCTACCTGGATTTCTGTACATACTTTCACCAAGCATTATCATTTACCAATTTTCTCTAAATCCAGAGCTGGCTTTGCCACTGCTATCTTGCAGGGCCTTATAGCTGGTCCTAATGCTATATAAATTCTTCCTCCCAAACATAGCTTTGGGAATCTACCCAAATGTAATGACTGCAACAGTGAAACACGAAGAACATAGTACAGTTTTGTACACTTACCATAAATGTAGATGTTGGAGTGTATTCACTGTTGCAGTCCTCGTTACCCTCCCTCCAGCCCCCTGTTTTTCTCTGATTATACCTCTACTTTCTTTAATTATGCTTAAAAGCCTTTTTTTTTTGCTTTTGGTTGGAGGTATATTTTTGTGTTTTTTAATTTTTATTTGCTCCCCATTTTGGGGGCACCTGACATCTGGGGCAAGAAAAACTGATGTAATGGTGTCGGCTGCATGTTTTATACCCCTGATGACCTGACGTCATGGAAGAAGGGACAGCAACCGACGCAGGACCCAAGACTTTGTTAATCAGGCTGACAGAGGGCAACCTGCCAGCAGATTACCCAAATGTAATGACTGCAACAGTGAATACACTCAAACATCTACATTTATAGTAAGTGTACACAACTGTACTTTCTCTGTGCTCTTTCCACACACGGCATCGCAAGAATGGCTCTGACCACCCCTCCTCGGATTTCTTCAATCCTGGCTTCCCCTTCAGATTAGAAGCCTATGGATACAAGCAACTTTGTACTAGCTGATAGTCTGTTGACTTCAGCTGGGACTGTTTCCCTTTGCACTCGTGGCTCTGACACCTGTGAATCAGGAAGAGTCTGAGACAAATCATCAATGTCAGGGCTTCGAGCACAGATCTGTATTGAAACTCTAGAAGCAGTCTGTTTAAATTGGTGCCTCTGCACTAAATGGCTTGGCCTCTATGTCCACTTCAGATGCGGGGTAAATCATGTCAGAGGAGGCTCTTCTTTCTTATTGTCGTGACTTGGTGCATGTCTCTCCAGCCCTGATCTGTGCCTCTGCATTTGAGACTTTTGAAAGGGTTCTTGCTATGCCAAGAGAAGAGGTGGTTTCCATAGAGTCAGTTCCATCACATCCTCTTTTGGGTATTGCATCAGACTCCACACATTATCCCCAGTTAATGGAAATCGGCTTCCTTTGGCTTGGGTGCTGCTCATCATGTGAGTTCCATGTCTGATTCTGACCAGTATCTGGAAGCCCAATCAAAGCAGTGTCCTTAGGAAACGCACATGTAAGAGGAGACATTTAGATTCTTGTCTGGAATCGGTCACTGAAGAGAGAGACTTGGATGAAGGGGATGGGTCCCCAGGATTCCCTCTGAAGGATGTTACATTTGGTAATATTGGTTCATGGGTATGTACTAGGCAAACGACCACCAGAGCCTTTGTAATCCAGTTGTTTCTCTATGTATCTTTGGCATTAATTATTAGGAGGGGTATTTTTAAGACGTTTCTAGGGGTTGGCGGGGATATTTTGGGCATTGACTTTCTCTATCAGAAACATGGTGGCCAGATTTGGGGTGAATTTCCATTTTGTCATCCACTGGTCACAGTTACGCTTACATAGGGTTAGTGATGGAGTCTGCTTCACATGGATGCTGAGCCTGGTATAGAGGATGGGGTTCCTCTGAGACCTGCACTTGTCTTACCAGCATGTCTCATTTCCCAAGCAGAGTTTAAATCCTTGGATCTAGTGGTTCTGATGCTTTTTGTTTGGTTGGTATGCAAAAGGTCCATCAGATTTGGATCCAAGGATGCCTTGTGAAACATGGATGTCTTCTCAGTAACCTGTAGTAGACAGATTATAGAAATAGGGCTTTAAGGCAATCCATATAGGGCAATGTGTTTATACCCTGGATTTGGCTAGTAAGAAACCTTTTTGGGCATTCCAGCCGTTGCATATGTGTGGTCAGGTACATGCCAAAGGGGAAATTATACTCAGTGGACCTGGATACCATGCTATTACTTATAATTTAGGAGAACTAGAACAATTTTCTTACTACCTTGGCTACATATTAGTCAAGGGCTTGGTTGCTGTAGACATTGTTCCCAGATCCCTGACTATCTGGTCAACTCTTAAGGGTGTTTTATCAGTGGGGTAATTAGTGTGGGTGGCAGTTTTCCCAAAATTTACTATAATATTTTTCTTGGCATTGAGTCTTAATCAGACTTTGGTACAATTTGTCTGTGTTAGACCTTCTTGTAAGATGTTTGTATCACGGGGGGGGGGGGGGTGCTAACTCTGTCGGCCAAAGGCCGTTGACATTGGCCTTTACCTCCAAGAAGTACACGCCAAATAGGAGAGGTCCCAGCACTGAGCCCTGAAATACCCCACTGGTGACTGCACTCTTAGTGGAAGTGTATCACCAGTTCTGACTTCCTCAGTCCTGTCTGTGAGCCACCTGGCAATCCAGTGAGTTTTGCAGGGGTTTATGTCCTGTTCAGTGAGCTTGTCAACTGTACCACAGTGAATTATTGTATCGAACACCTTTGCTATGTCCGTGTAGGTAGTGTGCATCATTTTCCCCATCATCCATTGCCTTGGTGGCCCTCTCAAAGAAGTCCACCTAGTTTATTAGACATGATCTTACCTTGCCAAAGCCAAGCTGTGTTGAGTCCAGTGTCTGAAGGTTGCATATGTCTTTGTTGATAATTTCCATGATAATTCGTTCCATGGCTTTGGATATTAGACTAGTCAGACTGATGGGTCTGGATTTTCCAGGGTTGGTTGATGGTCCACCCTTATGAAGTTGGATAACCGTTGCAGTCTTCCATTCTAATGGAACAAAGCTTGTTTTTGTGGCTACAGTTGAAAATTGACTGAAGTGATCCTGATGGGTCATGTTTCAAGCTGTTTAGGAAACCTCACAGGATATTGTCAATGCTTACCCTTTAGTGAGCACTGCAAAGAGCTGCTCCCTGTTAACCGCCCCCCCCCCCCCAGTTATTATGTAAGTAGTTATTTCATGTGGGAGGTGGGTGTGAAGTTTAAGCTGAATGTATCTGGTCTATATTAGTTCACCCCTAATCAGCTAAAATCACTTCACGATTCACTGAATTTACCAAGAGCAAAGAAGTAGTTAGCCAGCTTACACAGCTTTGCCCTTTTCTCCACTGTAGTGTGATCCCAGAGTTTGTATATATAATTAGGGGGGGTATGGGGGGGTGCAGCCCCCCCCCACTTGGGTGCATTCCATTTAGTGTGATGTTCATCTTTTGTGCTGTGGGACAAGTATTGCATCGCCTTTATTAAATTCAGTGAATCGTTGAAGCGATTTTCACTGAATGGGGGTCAATAATTAGGTGTTCACTGAAATACACTTTTGGCAATCTGTTATAGACCCAAATGTATCAGCCAGCAAATTCTCTATGTCGCTGTGCTCAGTGTAGGGTGGCACCATTGACTCCTAGTTTGGTACACTGTTGTGTGCTACCTGTGCAGTTTCAGACATAGCTGTAGAAGGCCTTGTAGTTGTCTTTAGATTGTGAAGCTATCTTTACCTTGTAATTGGCCTTGTTGGACTTTAATTAATTAGTGCAGTTAGTCTCTTGTTTATTTTAATTATGGAGGTCCTATCATTATGGGAGTTGCTCTTCCTGATTTTAGCCATGACGTTTTATTTCCTTTTGTTATATACCCTGTTAAGGTTATATGATTCCACCAGTGTGGTTTGTTGTTTTGGACTGACTTCTGGTAGGTACTGCAGCTTCTGTACAGCCATTTACAAGGTTATGCAGGTTCTCTGTGAACAGTTCTGCATGTATTGCTGTGAACTCTGTGTTGGGAGGGGAATTTTGACAAACTATCGCTTAATAGGACGTAGTTTGTTTGGTATAGTTCCTGACTGTTAGTGTTTGCTGGGGTTACTGAGTTGATTCTTATTTCAAAAGGACACAGCTTTGTGGTACAGCCTCACTAGTGAGGCTATGTTACTGGGGGGTGCAGTGCTCTCCCGTATTGGTGAATCCAGGTCCAATATATCTGAACCTCTGGGTGTGTCCATTTATCTGGTCAAGGGTGTTTGTGATGGTGATGTCTAGGAATCGCTGTGCCTGCAAGTATGATGCATTGTGTTTCCCAGTCTATAAAGGAGTGGTTAGTCTCTCTTGTGTAGTGTATTTGGTTTAATGTTTTGTGTCTCCAATAGGTATAAGCTGTGGGATTTTAGGGACAATAGAGGGTGACCTATAGCTTGCTAGGATATATGCTGTGGGACTTTGTGATGATTTGCACATGGATTTCCAGGACATTGTCTTGTGCAACCAACATATAGTTGTACTTTTTGCTAATATAAATTGAGACTTCTCCACCTTTTGTCCATGTTTGTGCAGTTGATGGTCTAAATATGTGGAAGGCACTAAAGCCTTGCAATATTCGAATACTTTCTGCAGATTTAAACTATGTCTTAGAAATGACACAGATGTCTATATATTCTATTGTGAGGAGAGCTTTTAGGGTGTGGAGTTTCTTGTTTAGGCTCCTAGCATTGAGCAGTACTACCTATAGGTCTGTGTGGGTTCTGTTTGCTATGTCCATATTTTTTCAATTTGGCATTGCCTAGAAAAGGCTGTAAGGGGGTTGGTAAAGTTTTGGCCACTATTCAGAAGCCTAGAGGAGACTGTTGCAGACCATCCTTTGCAAAGCACTGTGGTTTAACCATGTTTTTCCATGCTGACCAATATCAAATCACCCTTGGAAAGACACCAGAAATTAAGCCATTTAATGAAGTTGGTCATCTTTTGTTCATATTGTGACATTATCCTTAGTGAAGGTAAAATGCTGCTCAGTGCAAGGCACATTCCTGCCTGAGACATATATTCAGAGAAGTCAGCAGTGCATCTAAGATCGTTAATGGCAACATGGACTATGATAGAATTGTACTGGTACCTATGATGAAATGATTTGAGTGTGTGCGTAACTTGGCAGAGCCTGGCTGCAGGTACGCAGTCTAGTGAGTGGAGTCCCCTATGGCAAGCGTCCTGGGTAATCTATTTGCTTGCTTAAGGGCTTTGCTGTTTGGGCTCCACTGGGTGTAGGCATATATGTGGTGGTTGTTATTGATTTTGGTAAGTGCTTTAGAGATTTCTGAGGACAGGTGTTGCTGTTTATAGGCTTAAGAGGTCATTGAGAATGCTTTTTAGTACCTTAGCGTATTTTGGTCTATGTGTATGGTGGACACTGTGTGGTAGATGTAGTGTTGTATGTCTTATTGACAGCCTAGTTTGTATGCGAGATTTTTGCTTGCAGTGAAATTGTGTGTGTGTGTGTGTGTGTGTGTGTGTGCGTGTGTGTGTGTGCGTGTGTGTGTGTGCGTGTGTGTGTGTGTGTGTGTGTGTGTGTGTGTACGTACGCACGCATCTCAAGCATACTGTGTTTGTATCTTTTAAGATTAAATGGTTTGTGAACATGTAACAATTGCTGCATTGTCTCAGGATGCCCATATCTTCCAAGCTGTATGCTCTGACATTTGAAAATTGTATGTCCATGTTGTCCGGACCTGTGTTTGGGTGGGCAACTGTAGGTTGACTGGTTTATACAGAGATCCCCTTGTGTGATTTCTGGGGTTTGGCATTATTTGATAGTGCTGTTAATGTGCAAATTAGCTGTTTTAAGATAGTCTCTGAACACTGGCCATGCTTAAGCTGCACTAAGTTAAAGGTTTCATTTCTAGTGGTAGTTTTATAGATAAAATCTGCTTTCAGGGTGTTTGTGCAAGATTACTTGCAAATGTAATGCTACAACAAAATAACTTAAGCAAAGCTACCTTGAGAAGACAATTTCAAGTGTTTGGGACCTTTACAGTGATTTAAGGGCAAAATCAACAAATAAAGCAGTAGGAGCAGTTAACTGAAATGCAAAATGTTAAATTTCTTATGCCAAGGATGGAATAGGATTAATTCAGCCCCCCCCCCCCAAGTGTGGCAAGGGTAGCAAGCAGATGAGCTCTAGGAAAATGTGCTGGAGACTGTTTGTATTAAGGGAGGTTCAGTCAACTGCAGTACTTTGTTTGCTGGGTAGGAAATTAATAGTATGTATATATGGAAAAAAGTGGATGGGAAAGTACTTAAATAGATTGCATAACAGCCTGTAGCAATGAAAGAGGAGAGATTGGGACTTTGGAAGTCAGATTACCATCAGGGCAGAAGCCAGAGACACAGCCTTTGAGGGTTGGGAAAATTTCAAGCTGGAGCTCAAGTCCTGTTGTTAGAATTTCAAAAACTTTATGTTTAATGTCTCAGTGGAGGCTGGGGCAAACTCAAACAACAGAGGAAAACACAAGTAACAAAGAAAACAGGCACTGGAATGCAACTTTAAGCAGGTGCCTACATCTATAAAAAGTACTGAAGCAGAATTTGCAATACTGCCACTGCTGCAGCCCCACCACAGTCTAAGGCACCAGACTATTGCAGAAATTTTAGAAAAAAATTCCCATATATATATATATATATATATATATATATATATATATATATATATATATAATTACACACACACAACCACCAATAAAACAAACAGTAAAATAGTTAATTAGCTAAAGCAGATATTTCCAATTCAGCTTATAATAAAGTCCTCCTGGTAAAAGAGTATTATATTTTAAAATAAGAACAGCTTCTTTATGCAACAATAGATTTTTTAACAATACAGCATCTCTGCTTTTAACTAACACTTTTTCTAAAACTGTATCCTGTAACAGTGTATAATCACTGTTATGTTTTTCCATAAAGTGAACTGCAGTAGAAGTTTCTACTTTTTTTTTTAATATCTCTAATGTTCTTCGTGTTTCATTGTTGCAGTCATTACATTTGGGTAATCTGCTGGCAGGTTGCACTCAGTCGGCCTGATTAACAAAGTCTTGGGTCCTGCATCGGTTGCTGTCCCTTCTTCCATGACATCAGGTCGTCGGGTATAAAACATGCAGCTGACGCCATTGCATCAGTCTTTCTTGCTGAGCGGTGCCCGAAGCCGAAGCAGTTCACAAGTGCCAGTCGGCAGACTCCTGAAATTTTCGTTTTAGAATTTCAGAACCAAAGTCTTTAACTAAAAGCTAAGTACCCCGTTTGGTAAACTTTTTCTTGTTCCTTACCGATGTCAGTAAAAGTTAATAATTGCATTACTTGTGGGAAGCAAATACCTCATAAGGATTTTCATTTGTACTGTATTCCTTGCCTAGGCCCTGACCACAACATGCCTTGCTGTCAGTTTTGTGCTAAATTTAATCAATGCACGATTTAAACGTTGGTATATTTTTGCTTCTAAATATTTTGGCTCAAGATTTAATTATCCAGAAATGTTGTCTGTTAGTAATCCAACTACCGGAATACCTAAAAAAACGCAAATAAAAAGACCGAGACAGACAGTCGAGGTCCAAATCCGACGACACTTCTCCTAAGCCAGTCGCCAGTACTCAATGAGGTGCTTTCGCAGCCCCTGATACCAGCTACTTCTGATTCGCAGGCCTCTACTGAGACCCATTTGGAGTCCGGTGTGCCACGAGATGCTTCAATTATGGAACCCGCGGATGTCTGTACCTTAGATGGGTCCGGAGCCGCTGTGCAGGCACCAGCTTCGTTCAGGCCTACAGATTTTTATATTAGACCGACGCCATCTTCGAAATTAAGGCCAAAATCTAAATCTATGTCTAAAAAACTGACGCCTGGGCCACATGTGCAGGCCCCTATGCCTAAAAACAAATGCTCAAAATGGCTGAAGATTTAATTACTCTGATCAGGGGTAGCCAACCCCCTCCTAAGAGGCCTAGGCAAGACGTTGATTATGAATCTTCTGAGCAGGATTCTATTTCTTCTGACTCCTAATGAACAGGATTTGTCTATATCTACTTATGAGGACTCTGATGCAGAGGATTCTATTCCTTCTGCTTCTCCCCCTGTGGGTTTTTCTTTTGGGGAAACTGTACATGCCTTAAGGGAAAATTTCCACTGGGAAAGTCAGGATTTCTCTGAATCTAAAAAGAGACTTAGGGATTTTCTTCTTCCTCAGCATAGGCCTTGGCTATACTTCCTGTTCTAGACATTGCTGATGATGTTTTTTCAGGATCTAGTATAACTCTTGATTCTCTGCCTCCGGCTCCTTGTAAGCCAGACAGATACCACAGGGTTCCTGACTCCCACAAATTCTTTTTCAAAAATCCTATTGCTGATCCTGAAACCATTTCTCAGGGTCCCAATGGCATTAAGGCCTCTGCTGCTAACAGCAAGGAACTAGAAAAAGCGACTACCTTCTGGATTTAAGTATATTTGCTTTTTTTTCACTGGAAATAGCTTCTGTTGCTTACTTTAAACTAGCCTGAACTGTTTTTTTTTTTCTGATTACTGCATTTATTTTTAAATCTGCACTTAAAGTTACATTTAGTCGAATTTAATCGAAAGTTTGCTTGTTTGTTTAATTTAACTGTGGAGGCTGCCCACTAAAGTGTGCTAGCCTGTGTAACTAATGTATCACTGTCTCTGCATTTTCTGTGTATTTCTACAAAAAAACAAAAAAATAATCCTTGTTTTCTCGCCTTTCTCGACTAGTTTAGACCAGTATACAGGCATTGCTGTATTCTGGGCTGTGGTGTAGTTCCTGTGTTGTCCATTACCTTACTTGGATAGAAGGAAGTTTCTTTGCTCACCAGTGGGAGTGGGGAGCCTTGAGCAGCCTACCTGTCCTTGGGGGAAGTGACCTCAGCACAAGAAGCTGTAGTAATTGGTTGTTTGGGACCATTCCTAGCTGTTTTGTAGGTCACTGCTTAAAATCCGCCTTTGCACGGTCGTTAAACAAGGTTAAACTTTTTCTGGCTCCGCCAAGTCTGTGCTTCAGTTTTTCCCTTAGAACTGTTCTACTTGCAATCTAAACAGCCTATACTCTATCTGAAAAGCTGAGCACTTGCTCCTAAAGCATTTTTATACAGGTAATGCACTCTTAAACAAAAAGTACTTCATTCACCTAAATTCTGTTGAGTACACATCTCCCTATAGGTCCTTTCTGACTCGTTACACAGCAATCTTTTTCACTATTTCTAGCATGTCGAAGGGTCAGTTGCTGGCGTCCTCTCCTGTTCAGCTGGTGAATCTAGGAATCTTGAGGCAATGTTACAGTTGCCTCATGTACACAGACAACCCTCTCCTCCTCCCAACAAATACAAATATATGCGAGAGATGCAACTATATAGCCAAACTGGAGGCTGAGCTCTCTCCATTCAGTACTGGCAAGACCAGTCAGAAGGAGAAGGTAACCACGCACACCACAAACCCAGTCTCACATAGAACTATCACAACAGCAAACCAAACACATAAACACACAAAAACATACTCGGAGGCGCTGATTAAAAATCTACCAAAACAACAGAGGCCTCCAAAGCAGACACCCAAGCAACCACCACCTCAAGACATAGCACATGCAACACATAGTTCACAAAGTCAGTGTGCTAAACAGTCACAGCCCTTAAGGCCAAACAACATGCCAGACACACTTGTAATAGGTGACTCCATAGTCAGACACACTGACGTCCCGCTCACCAGACTGAACAAGGAAAAGGTCACAGTAAGCTGCCTGTCGGGAGCTAGAATCCCACATAACACAAGCACTCAGGTCACTCCACAGCAAGTACAAATATGACTCAGTCATTGTACATGCCGGTGTGAACGACCTGAGACGCACCTCCCTGGACTACATGAAAAGAGACATAGAGGAGCTCTCTGATTATGTAGCCCAGGCCGGTATGACCCTGACCCTGAGCAGCATCTTACCCTCACCAAGAATGATGCCACAGTACAAAGACAAAATGATCAGTTTTAAGAATTGGCTTAATTACTGGTGTCATTCTAAGGGGATCCAATGTCTGTCTGCTTGGGATGACATGCTTGACAAGCCACGCTGCTTCGCAAGGGATGGCTTGCACCTGTCACCCTGGGCTTCCGGATATTGGCCAAGGCTCTTGCCACCCCATAGTGCCTTTTTAGGCAAGGCTCAAATGACAAACCTACCTCCCTAGAAAACACAAGTGGAAAAAAAACTAAGGGTAATGCTGCTCAATGCCAGAAGTCTAAACCTCAAGATGCACGCCCTCGAACCCCTCCTCAGTATGGAGAGCATCGATGTCTGTGCAGTGACTGAAACCTGGTTCAAGGCTCCTGAGAGCACCCCAGCACTATCAGGTTTTACTTCATATCATGCTTTCCGGCCCCAAAACTTGGACCGAACCACAAAAGGAGGGGGAGTATCCATTTTCATCAAAGATACCCACACCTCCAGGTTAGTGGCAACGCACGAAGCATCAGAGACTATCCAGGTGCAACTAACCATAGACAAAACTGCCTTACAGTTTGTAGCATGCTACAGACCACCCTCTCAAACTCAGGAACCCCACACAGCCTGACACTGGAGAGTATGAATGTCTCTCCAAATACCATCATTTTGGGAGACTTCAACTACCCAAACATAGACTGGGAACATTACTCGAGCCCCAACACCCTAGCCCAAAGGTTCCTAGAATTCATAAACTCAAATGCAATGGAACAACTAGTCACCATTCCCACAAGAGGAGACAATATACTAGACCTGATCATCACAAACATGGGGACAAAATGCTCCACACCGGAAGTATATCCCTCTTTGGTAAGATCAGACCATAAATTAATCTCACTGGAAATCCACATCCCGCCCCCACCCCCTGCACAAAAGACCACAGTGAAGAACTTCTCAAAAGCAAACTTCACACTTCTTAAGACTGAAGTGGTATACTTCAAGGCCCCTGGGCCAGTGGAAACCACAACCCACACTGCTGAATCCTTTGCAAATGCCTTCTATGGGCACCTTCAAGAATGCATGGATCATGCAATCCCAAATAAAACCAAGACCCATTCCCCTAAAGGCAGGCGCCCGGTCTGGTGGACCCCAGCCATAAACAAACTTTACAACAGGAGGAGGAAGCTACTACATGACAGAGCAAAATCCCTAAAAGGGAAGGCGTCTCTGATCAGTACTAGCAAAAAACTACGATCACTCATAAAATCATCCAAGGCCAACTTTGAGAGAAAATCGCAAAAGACACAAAAGACAATCACAAGGCCTTCTTTAGCTATGTTAGAAACCTGGGTGGAAACTCCCAGATATGCTCAGAGTTGGTCCAAAATGACACAAAATACCCTGAACCCACTGATATTGCCAACATTCTGGCAGACAGGTTCAGTGCAAATTTCTCCTCCCCCTTCCCCCCAAAAGGAGAAATAACTATCCCAGCAGAGTGTAGCCTCCCTAACATCTCAGAGGCCCAGGTGAGAGCCGCCCTCTCTAAAGCTAAAAACACAGCATCAATGGGACCGGATGGTGTCCCGGGCTGTGTGCTACATGAACTCCAAGAGGAACTAAACCCACACATAAGGTTGCTGTTTAATCTTAGCCTTACTACAGGATACGTACCCAAAGAGTGGCGTACAGCAACAGTGGTCCCACTTCACAAAGGCGGTGCTTCTACGGACCCTGGAAATTACCGCCCCATAAGCTTGACGAGCCTGGTCTGCAAAGCTATGGAGAGGATCATTATGGAACTCATAAACAAAGACATTGTGGACCTACAGACATTGGATCCTACCCAATTTGGCTTTGTCAAGGGCAGATCCTGCCTTTTGAACTTGGTCGACTTTTTTGAAACAGTCACTAAGGCCATTGATGAGGGTAAGGTAGTTCACACAGCCTACCTTGACCTTGCAAAAGCCTTTGACACAATACCCCACTCGGCATCATAGACAAACTCACCAGCTTAAATGTAAACCCATATGTCACAAGATGGGTTGCAAACTGGCTCAAGGACAGAACCCACAGGGTCAGAGTTGCTGGAGCTATGTCAGACTAAGCCAGTCACAAGCGGTGTCCCACAGGGCTCAGTCCTGGGACCCTCTTGTTCGGCATTTATTTTTCCTAGGTACAGGCAAACATAGGAGGATTGTGGCTGACAAAGTTCGCAGATGACTGCAAACTGGGCCATAATTGATACTCCAGCGGACACAAACATCCTTCAGAGAGGCCTCATAGAAACGGATAATTGGTGCCAGAGCCATGGCCTTAAGCTGAACGCCAAAAAATGTATAGTCATACCCTTTGGGAAAAACAAGGTACCGACAAATTACCACATAGGCGGTAATCCATTAAGTACGGAAGAGGTAATCAGGGACCCAGGTTGACAGTAACCTCTCATTTGACACTCACATTGCCAAAGTGGTTAGGAAGACCTTCTATATTGCGCACCTTATCATAAAGGGTTTCACATCTAGATCAAGAGAGGTCATTGTGCCCCTGTACTCTTCTCTTATCAGGCCAATGATTGAGTACAATGCCCCATTTGGGATGTATCTCACCTGACACCTGCAGCAGTTGGAAAGACCCCAAAAGTTCCTCACCAAGAGGATAAAGGGTCTTAAACATATGTCATATGCTGCCCGACTGAAAAAACTCCAGCTCTATTCAGTCGCATACCGCCTACTCAGAGGTGATCTGTGCCTGACGACAAGGCCATGTCCAATCCTGAATTAATGGACATGCTCCACCTCAGAAAATCCAAATCCATCAGAGCCACGAGAACAAGTGACTTAAACCTCAACACAGAAATAAATAGGACGTGCTGGAGGGACAGATTCATAACCCAGAGGCTCCCTACACTCTGGAACAGAATCCCAGTCCATGTTAGGCAGAGCCCCTCACTGACTCTATTCAAGAGAAATCTCGACGAGTGGATGGGAGATCGTAGGTTTACCCCGGGGGTCATCTCTGTGTCACTACTAGACAGAGGCATGGTAAACTAAACCCTAAAAGGGCGTAGTATTCATCCTAAGGGGTGGTGTAAGCCACATACACCCTGGCTAGGCTTATAAATGCCTTAGGGCAGATAGCGTAGTATGAACCTATGAACCTAAATCCTACCCCTTCTGATAGAGATTCCAGGGCGCTGGATAGATGGGGTAAGAAGGTTTACATCTCTGCAACCTTGGCAATCAGGGCTTTAAACTGTCAATTTCATATGCTTAAATATCAACAGCATATCATGGGACTAAAACAGAAAATGATGTTAATCTCTGACTGTGTGGAAAATAATGATTTTTGCAGGATTTATTGCATTCAGCTGAACAAGTTGGAAAACATACTTTGCAATGTGGTTTTGATTCCTTGGAGGGCTCTTGCAGGACTGCTGTAACTGGATCTGTGCTAAGAAGGCATGCTTGACTCAAAGTGCAAGCTCTGCCTGACTATGTTGAAGCAAATTTGTTGGATGCTCCTTTACAACAGGACCGTCTCTTTGGTAATAAGGCTGAAGAAGTGTTAAAAAAAGGTGGAAGATGAAGCAAAATCTATGCAAACTGTGAAAGATTTCTTAAAAGTGTAACCTCCAAGATTTAGTAGGCACTGGCCTACTAAGAACTGGTCCTTTCCAGTCCCCTCGAGAGAGCCGCTCAAGTCAAATCAAGACATTCCAAAGGCTCCAGGTTTCAGTCACAAGGAACTTTTAGAACAAAACAATGGGGTGCCTCCACCTCCAAATCTGGGAGCAACAAGGCACCTCCCTATGGTAAATAGCCTCAATGACTTTCCTCTACAGTTACCAAGCACTTACCTTTTAGCCGCCCCTTTGAGGGGGAAACTGGCACTTCATGCACAAAACTGGCAAATTATTACTCGGGACAAATGGGTTTTAAGTGTAGTATCCCATGGGATACAGATTTCATTTCCACACGTTGTCATTCCCAAACGGATGGCCAGATCTGCCCCAAAATCAGTGGGCAGAGGCCCAGAAACAAGTTATTTCCTTCTTGAACATGGGGGCTATTCAACCAGTACCAGAAGAGGAAAAGGGACAAGGTTTCTATTCCAGACTTTTCCTGGTACCCAGAAAAGACAAGTCATGGTGTCCAATTCTGGACTTATCCACTCTAAACACATTTCTGGACTTTCCAAAATTCAAGATGCTGACTCTTCAACAGTTACTACCTATGCTAGGCAAAGATGCCTGGTTGGTAACTCTAGACTTAAAGGAGGCTTACCTGCATATCCCGATCGAGGAATCTTGCAGAAGATACCTCCGCTTCATAGCAGGCTACTTGCATTACCAGTTCTCTGCACTGCCCTTTGGCTTATCTACTGCGCCCAGGGTCTTCACAAAGTGCCTGGCACCAGTAATTGCATTTTGCAGGCAAAGAAATATTCAAATATGTCCATACCTTGACGGTTGTCTAACTCAGGCAGAAAACAAGGACATTCGTCTAAAGCATCTGGCATTTGTAAAAAGAGTTCTAACTTGTAACTAGGGTACACCATAAACGAAAAGAAATCACAACTGGTACCCTCTCAAAAAATTAACATTCCTGGGTGCAAGTTTGAATAAAACTGCCCAGATGACTTCCCTTATGCCAGAAAAGCAAATTCAGTTAGTGACTTACTTCAAACAGGTGGCCACAAAAACCCTGCTATCTGCAAGACAATTTCTGCAAGCCTTGGGGTTCATGGCCTCCTGCATTCTTCTAATTCCATATGCAAGACTGCATATGAGAAACTTCAGCGGTACTTAAAAGGTTTATGGAGCCAACATTGTCATAGCCTGGAAATAATGATTCCTATTGTACCTTGCCGGCAACTAGAGTTCCTGTGGTGGGCAGAGGCCTGCCACCAAAACAAGGGACTGCCATTCACTCCAACCCTGCCGCCCAAACCCTGACTACAGACACATCAAACTATGCTTGGGGGGGCTCATCTGGCAGGGGAGTGCTTTCAGGGCAAATGGAGCCCAAATCAAATGCATTTACATATCAATCAGAAAGAAATGCTAGCTGTACAGAATGCACTGTTTAGCCTTCAAGGACTACCTTCATCCAGGACAACTAATGATAAAGACAGACAACACCACAGTTATGTGGTACATAAACAAGCAGGGGGTAAACATTCCTACCCCCTTTGCAGACTAGCCATGGCATTGTGGAACACGGCCTTGACCTGACAAGCTCAATTCCTGCCAGGAAAGCTAAATACTCTGGCAGACGAACTAAGCAGAAATCTTATGGACCCACACGAATGGAAACTGGAACCACAAGTTTTCAACATGTTGATACGCAAATAGGGGAGCCCAGACATAGTTCTGGGGTGAGGCAAAAAGATTTATCAGTTGGACAAATTCTGCACAAGAATTCATCACAAAAAAGCTTGGAAGGTGGATGCTCTATCATTCAGCTGGAAATACCTTTCAGTCTATGCTTTTCCCCCTCTGCCTCTACTCTCCAAAGTTTTACTAAAAGTCAAACTGGACAACCCAAAAATGATTCTGATTGCTCCAGACTGGCCTCGCCAACACTTGTACCCACTCCTGTGCAATGCGTCACACCTTCCTCCATGGCATCTGCCTCAGACACCTTACCTACTGTCTCAGCAGAACTACTAAATTCTGCACACTCGGCTCCAAACTATGAATCTTGCAGCGTGGCTAATCAACTAATGTCACCCTTGGCATCCCTCAGCAAACCTGTGATGGATGTCATTTTGGAGGCTAGAAGGCCTTGTACTAGAAAATCTTATGCTGACAAATGGAGAAGATTCTGTGCATGGAACCAGTCACAAGGAATAAGCACAGCAGTGCCCAATAGTCCTCAGATTCTGCAATACCTAAGAGATGCTTCACAAGAGCCTATCCTTTTTCTTCCATAAAAATCCATGCCTCTGCCATTTCAGCTCATTACAATGCAGAACCCTCCCCTCTTCTCTCATCCTTTGCTAAAGCAGTATCTCAGAGGGGCAAAAAATTGAAGACCTCCCAGGAGAGCACCTACTCCTGCATTGGGACCTCAATTTTGTTTTGGAAAAACTCCTTCTCCCTCCTTTTGAGCCAGCTGCTACTGCAGACCTAAAATTTCTCTCCTGGAAAACGGCTTTCCTTTTAGCAGTCACTTCAGCTAGAAGGATTTCAGAATTACAGGCTCTTATGGCAGTGGAGCCTTTCATTATTTTTCATGCGGACAGGGTGTCTCTCAGGACCAATCCATCTTTCATGCCTAAGGTGGTATCCAGTGTGGCTCTTAATCAGACCATTCATCTGCCAACTTTCTTCCCCAATCCACAGAACAAGGGTGAGTGGATTCTGCATTCATTGGATGTACACAGACAACTTAGATTCTACTTAAACAGGACAAAATCTCTAAGAAAATCTGAGCAACTGTTGGTGGCATTTGCTGCAGGGGCAGAGGGAAAGGCTATTTCAAAGCAGACTATTTCCAAATGGATAAGCCATTGTATTCGTTTCTGCTATATGCACCATGGTAAACCTATCCCCAAGGGGATCAGATCTCATTCCACCAGGGCTGCATCTACTTCTGCAGCCTTTCTCAGAGGGGTTCCTACCAGAGACCTTCTAGAAGCTGCTACCTGGAGCTCAGTTCATACGTTCACGAAACATTACCATTTACCTCTCTTCTCTAAATCCAAAGCTGGCTTTGCCACTGCTGTCCTGCAGGGCCTTATAGCTGCTCCTAGTGCATATAATTCCATCCTCCCAACCATAACTTTGGGATTCTACCCAAATGTAATGACTGCAACAGTGAAACACGAAGAATAGTGCAGTTGTCTACACTTACCATAATTGTAGATGTTCGAGTGTATTCACTGTTGCAGTCCTGGTTACCCACCCTCCAGCCCCCGTTTTAAATTATATACATTTTATTTATATATATATATATATATATATATATATATATATATATATATATATATATATGTGTGTGTGTGTGTGTGTGTGTGTATATGTGTGTGTGTGTATGTATGTATGTATGTATGTATATATATATATATATATATATATATATAATTTTTTTTTTGCTCCCCATTTGGGGGGCACCTGACATCTGGGGCAAGAAAAACTGATGTAATGGCGTCGGCTGCATGTTTTATACCCCTGAAGATCTGACGTCATGGAAGAAGGGACAGCAACCGACGCAGGACCCAAGACTTTGTTAATCAGGCCGACTGAGGGCAACCTGCCAGCAGATTACCCAAATGTAATGACTGCAACAGTGAATACACTTATGGTAAGTGTACACAACTGTACTTTCCTGCAACCTGATTTTAAACTTTTTCTTTTACTCTGTCCAATATAAAACAGGTTGGAGGGACACCTAAGACAAATAATACCATCAGTATCACAAAAAAATCCATTAACAGATTCAAATTTCTTGCCATTGATTTTACTGAAACTAGAAACTGTACATTTCCACACATTGCAATTATTACAGGGCACAGTACCAACACCCCTTTAAAGGTACCTCAGCATGTTCTTCTGGTAAAACAAAATAAACTTTCACCACTCTATTTTTTTTTAATTTTATCCCCTTCTATAAGGTAGAGGGCCTATTACAAATTATTCTATTTAGCTTACCACACTTTTTTAAAAAGGTCCAATAATAAACTATATTCCCAATCTTTTCATTCAGAAGACTGTAAGTTGTAACGAAAAACATTTTATTACACCATCTATCTCGTGTCCACTATTTTTACTCTTGTACTCATAATTTTGCATACAGTTTATTCCTTCCATTTTCCTCACTGCTTCCCCCAAAATATCCCCTCCACAAAAACATTGATAGTGTTTGGCAGACTTCCTTATCCAGATCTACTTCATTATTACATATTCTAACTAGCCTTAGTAGTTCCCTGTATGGTAGGGAATTTGTGTGTGGGGGGTGGCAATTGGTACCATACAAATACCGACTCCCATCTATAAATTTGCAGTGTGTGGAAGTATGTATGAATCCCTCATCAGAACCAGTTAAATGAAGATGTACAATATGGTAAGGAAATTAATTTTTCTACCATCAAACTGCAATTTATACCTATTATTATTTATATCTTGAACAAAGTTCTGAACTTTATCTATACCATTTTCACAAACAAATATTAAATCTATAGATGTGTAATAAAACAAAACATGTTCCTGAGTAAACTTTTTCTGATTAAGAATATAATCTGTTTCAAACTTAGCCATAAATAAATTGGCGTACATGGGGGGCAAAGATGCCCCCATGGCTGTACCCTGTAACTGGTGATAGACGACATTGTTAAAACTAAAATAATTATTTAGTAAACAAAACTGTAATAATTCTGTTCTAAAATGAACTAATGGGCTATCTTCCAGAAAATAATGCAAAGCTGCTATGCCATCCCTTTGTCTGATGTTTGTATATAAGCTACATACAGCTAATGAAATCCAATACATTGCAGAAATTTACCTGTAATGCTGTTTATGAAAAATGCTGTAATAAATTACTAAATGAGGCTCAAATCTGGCAGTACATCAGTCAGTCTTGCCACGACTGAATAAAACTACAAGACTGAGGCCCCAGACTGGGTTCAGAATACAAAAAGCTACCTTTTACATGGAATTCTGTTTATGGAAATAGAAATGCAGTGTAATGTAGAAAACATGCTAAAATCTTGCAGTAATACAGTCTTCACACAGCTGCCACTGAAGCTACAAGACTAATGTCGCATAACAACCTTAAAAAAATAAGTAAGAAACATGCAAACAAAATATGGAGAAAAAGCAGTATCACCACACAGGTCACCAAGTGCAACTTGAAATAAAATTTAAATAAAAGCTTTTTTTCCTTTCTCTTTTCACAAAAAGCTTGTATCTCTCACTTTGGGGCTTTCCACACCTCTGAGTGTTGCACAAAAGACCTTGCTTAATTCTGGAATTGATGAAACTGCAAGGAGGGTTGGCCACAGTTACACCCACCACTGAAGAGTCTGTCTTCTTCTACCTCCTGTGTAGTACCACCGTCTGATGCACTCAAAGACCTGATAGCTCAGTGGGCTTGAAAGGATCCTGACACTGTGGAACCAATCCCCAAGAAGCCAGAAAATGTTTGGTGTGCTTCTAAAGATGGGGCATACTAGAGCAAGAGTCCCCCAGTAGATGCCATGGTTGTGGCAGCAGCTGCTAAGCAACAGTTCTTTGAGGAGAATACATCTGTGCATCCACCTAATAAGGAATCTAGAGCACTGGGCACATTTTGGAAATGGATGTATGCTTCGGCAACTTTCTCACTTAAGGAGTCCTGAACTACCTGTCCCATGAGGTACGTTTCCAGAGGGACCTGATGAAAGAACTTAGGAAGTCCCTCTTGAGTGACCTACCATTGGACATTTCAGAAGATGGTGGAGTCCTAGTTGACTTTCTTACAATCCATGTCTAACGTATCCCATGTGTCTGCTTTCCATTGTTATTGATGGTATGGCTAGAGTAGCAGGTACCAGCATGGCCCTTCTCTAGCATCCCTGTGATTGTGTCACATTGTGGAAGGCTTTAACTTGGCCTTCCTTAAAATTCTCCCTTTGATTGCTCCACGCAGTTTGGGCCAAAAATGAAGGGAACTCTTTACCAGGAGTGAGCACAATGGTAAGACCCTGTCTGCCATTGGGATCTGCTTCTCCATCCCTCCGAGAACCTTTTCCAGAAATTCAGAGAGGAGTTTAGACTATGTGGTTCAGAAAATCTCAAGGTTTCAACCAGGCCGTTCCTGCAGACAGATCCTCCCAAGGCAGACAGGGGAACAGTTTCAATGAATGTTATCCTAGAGGCAGAGGCTCTGCAGAATTTTCAAAAAATTATTTTTGTGCTCCTGAAGGATTGCCTGACTGCCACACTCTGAAGGCAGTTGGATGGCACCTATCGCATCAGATCCTTCGGTGCTACAGATAATAAAGTAATTCCCTTTATTTCTCCTCCTTGAAAGAAGAGAAGTATTTCCACAGTACACCCCATCAGATGGAATTCGCAACAGCAGACTTCTTAAAACTATTGGCAAAAAAGCTCATCTAGCAGGTCCCTCATATTAGTTAGAATCTGGAGTAAGCATATTCCAGTTTCTTTTTAGTTCTGAAAAAGACAGGACCTAAGGCCAATTTTGGACCTCAGTCATCTCAGTCAGTTTGTAAAACAAAAGTAGTGGATTGTCACGGTTCAGTCCATTCTACATCTGTTGAGGAGAATGAATGGATGTGCTCAATGGGGTGGTAGGCATCCTAGAGCTATGTCAAGATTTCAAGGCAGTCAAGGAGATTTCTCCATTTCCAATTAGAAGCCAATCTTTTCCAATTCAGGGCACTGCCATTTTGTCTCACCACAGCCCCCCAGGTGTTCACCAAGTGTATTTCAGTTGTTGCAACACATTTCATGCTGTTGATTCCAGGTGTTCCCCATATTTAGACTATTGGTTCCTCACTGCACCAACCAAAGATCTTCTACTCCACCAGTGGGACTTCTTGCTCCACTTTCTTCACCATTTGGGGACCAGCCACTCACACCAAAAGCAAATTGATCCCCACAGAAGAGAAACTCATATTGTCTCTTCAAGGTCTAGGATTGTTTTTGTATGGCAGACAGCTTTATGCGTTCAACACCCCTCACCAATTGCAAGACTTATTCTTTGGTTACTAGAGCTGATGACTTCCATGGTAACATTAGTGTCCCTAGTCAGATGCCACATGAGAATTCTTCATTGGACACTTGGCCCCAGTTCATCAGTCCTTTCTATGCAAGGATTTGCATAACAGTGTACAAGTCTCGCATTAAATGTTGGTTGACCTCCATAGCTCTTCTAGAACGTTGTCTCTTTTCTCCAGACCCTGCCACAGCCATAGTAACTACAGATGCTTCCCTCCTTGGTTGGGGGGGGGGGGGGTGGAGCATTTTGAAGGCAAGATTGTTCAGCGTCTATGGTTGAACATAAAGGCCACTGTCCACATTAACGTCCAGGAGATTAGAGCAGTTCTCCTAGCATTGCAGACCTTTCTAGGGCAGTCTCACCAGGGATGTGATCTCAGTCCGTCTGGACAACATGTCGGTTATCTGGTACATCAGCAAGCGGGGAAGAACTTGCTCCTGTCCTTGAGAGTGTGATAGTGGACAGAGTTTTCCCATTGCATTCTCTTAGCAATGCATATTTCTAGGACTTCCAGTGTGTTGGCGGACAAGTTGAGCAGAATCATCTTACTGCCTCGAGTGGTCACTGTAGCAAACAGTGGTAATCAGTTTTTTCAGCCAGTGGGGCCAACCATGCTGTGATTTTTTTTTTGCATTGTACCTAAACCACAAATGCAGCAGTTACTGTAGAGGGATTAGGGCAATCGCTGATGGGATGGTGTAGTCCACTGTTGGCCTCCAAGCCTTCTATATGCTTTTTTCCCCACCTTTCGTGTGGTAACAAGGGCTTGGAGGCCAACAGTGGACTACAGCATCCCATCAGTGTTGGCCACTGTTGGCCTCCATGCCTTCTATGTGCTTTTTTCCCTCCTTTCATCATGTGATAACAAAGTTTAAAAAAAACAAGATAGTGTAAGGCTCCTTTTTGGCCTTTGCAAGTGTGGTTCTCCTTTCTCCGACCTCACCTACTGCTTCCTTCCTAGACACTGGACAGCCATCAAGTTCTGACTCGCCCATCTAAGCAGCCTCACCCAAACCCAGGCACACCAAAGCTAACTGCAGGGATCCTCGGATTTTAATAGGGGCCAGACATGCCAGGCTTTCAACTCAAGTGATATTTTGTTAACCTCTCAAAGTCGAGTACTAGGGAAGTTTATTCCAGCACATGGAAAAGATTCTCTGTTTGGGCAACAGGTAAAGTGTTATCCATTTTCTGCTTTTTTCTGTTCTAAATTCCTTGTCAAATCTTTTTCTAAAAGGGCTCCCATTTCTCAACAGTCACATTGCAACTAGCTGTTATTTCCATTTTCCATGTTGGACACAACAAACTGTCATAGCCTCTCTAAAAGATTTCAAAGGCTTTTCTAAAAGGAAAATGTATTGTCTATTGTCAAATTAACAAAAGCTTTTATTCTCTCTAGGACTTAACTACCAGATCTTAGGTGTTTCATACAAACATTCTTTGCCAGTCAAGATTGCCATCAAGGCTAATTTACAGAAGATGGTGGAGGCTTTCGTAAAATTCCAGAAACAGATGTGCGTATGCTCTCCACCCCAACTTGGAGTACTAGAATGGAAAGAGGACCTTCCTACTTGTCAGATTTTTCAGTTTTAGCTTCTTGCTTCTCTTTGGGAAACTCCATACCAGCAACGTGTTTTGATCCACAGGCATCAGCATGTGCCATTTATAGGAACAGTGGCAATATCAGGCATGCAGTTAGGAAAGTTGAGCTGTTTGCTGACCTTGACTCACTTGTCAGTGGTTCAGGTGTTGATGCAGCCAGCATTAAGGGATCCTTTGGCCCTTCTATAACAGTGTCAGCCCATATTCTGTTGAAGCTGTTGATGTTGACAATGAATATGACCTTCCAGCCTTTGAGGGTGATGCCCTTAGTGTCATCCTTTGGGTCGACTTGGCAGTTCAGCCGTGGTAATCTGTGTCAAGCTGTTGATTGTGTTTCTTTCATTTCTGTCGGTCTTGATGCTGGTCCCAAAAAGTTTCAGTCCTGGGCTCTGGTATTAATCCATATCTGCCTAGGACATTGCGTCAGTGTTGGCCTTTATCTAATATTCCTGTTTTTTTACATTAAATGCCTGTACAAAGTTCAGCTGTAACCCAAGGCATACCTTTGTCAAGCACTTTGCCCACCCACCATGTATGTGATCAGGACAGAGAGGTAGTTGGACCCAGGCAGGATAAGTGTTAAAGATCCAGTGCAGCACATTCTTCATATTCAGACCAATGCCTTCTGAGGCCCTTTAGGAAGTGCAAGAGGCAGCACAAGGGCACACCTCAAGAGTCATCCACCCCAAACATTGATGAGGGTGAAAGTACTCCTTCCAGCCACCCCATCCCACCACCAATGTCCTCATGTTCATGGAGATTCTAGAGGTGATTAGACAAAGTGCACTATGGTCCTCAGAGTATTATGTAAGAGCTGTTCTGTACCGCTACCTTCTTCCTGGATGCTCCTCGCAGTGGACAGTTTGATGCAATGTGCAAATGGTAACAAAGACAGTGTGGGAAACTCTAATATTGTGGCAGCCATCCCAGGGATATCAGACAAGGTTCTTTGGTCTTTCAAAGACTGGACTTATTGGACTGAGACTTGCAAGCCAGAGTGCATTGTTGTGACAGCAGCCCTTTTGTGGCTGCTACTCTTCATAGTCCTCTTGTCCAATCCTAGTTAGAAATGTTGTTAGTGGGCATATCTGCTAAGTTCTACACTAACTCTGAAAACTGAAGTATATGTCACGTAAACTACATTTTCAGTGGGAGCTGGCTGACAAAAAATGTAGCAGTCACTTGGCTTGTGTGCTTCCTGACAGGAGCACAGAATTATTTTTAGTGTCAGATGATAGGTTTGCAGTAGGCAGTAAGGGTAATCTGTGTGTTTGTCTCGTAATTCTGCGGATGGTACACCTAGAGCAGCAGGCACCAGCTATCTCTTTCAAATTATGCCTGGCTGTGTCTTAAAGATTTCCCTGAGGATACTGAGAACCTTTCTCAATGCTCTCTTTTTTTAGCTCAGTTAGCAGTGCAGAAATTGAGAAATTGTAAAGGAAGAAGTGGGTTGACTCTGCAGTTGGTCATTCTGTAAGCAGTGCTCTACCCTAGTAACCAAAATGTAAATAAAGCTTGTGACTGTGTCCTGGTGGTTGCTTAGGAGCGATTCCCTTATCTCAAATGTAAAAGTTGTGTGCAGGATCATCTTTGTCAATACATCCATTTTTCTTTCCCCCTGCCCACAGAGTAGTTAAGGGCTAGAAGAATTTTGCTTGATAAAGTGGTTACTTCTTATCTGCATTAGCAGGACCAGACAATGGTCTGGAAAAGGAAACTTGTTGACAGAGCATTATGAGGAAACAAAGAGGGTGTTGGTGTCTTTGAAAGGGTTCAAATGCTGAGCAGACTAAGACGTGTTGGTTTTACTTTTGATTGGCACGAGAAGGTCCATCTTTGTCAACAATCTATTATGGTAGGTGTGTAATTTTTTTCTTCAGGAAGTGGTATTGCCTTTTGTTCCTTGTATGTCAGAAAGTTTTAAGTTATTGCACAGTAAACTATATGTTCATTTTATGTGTTGCAGAACTGCAGATACAGTGCTTGGGTGCAGTGGCTTTCATGGAGACTGCCTCACGTTAACAAAAATCATTGAAGCCCGATTAAAGGTGATGTATCCCTTGCAAAATCAAATTACTAATAGTATGGTTTCTTGGATAATGATTTCTTTCTAAAGAAATTGTTTAGTAATACATTTTGAAGTTGATTTCTTATAGAAAAAGTTTTTTTTCAAGGTTTGTTTTAAGAATTGTTGCTATAGGAATTACACAGATGTATATTGGCTGCGGGTAAACAGTCCCTCACATTGATCTTTTCAGCATTCGGCCATTGGTGTGGTTGAAATAAAAAAAAATATCGATCTGTGATTGTAAGGGTTATTCAGAACACATTTTTGCTCCACCCCCGTGCCTGCTGACCATTAAGGCATTATCGCTGTCTATTCTTTTCTTGGGCAGGAGCAGTTTGCGACACAGTTGCTGCACCGGCAGCCATGAGGGGAGTTGTTCTGGTATGACCCTAACCCTACTCTCTAATGGCTAAAGTGAGTATCCCCATTACCATAGGGGTATCTTGTGCTGTCTGTGTAAAGTATGCATGCTCCCACATACATGCTTCATGAGAACTAATGTCAGTGCTTTGGGATTACCAAGCCCATATCCCATGGTTTTTTGGCCATAGGGATTATCTTCCCACTTCATCGGAAGCAGACTGCCAACCAGAACTACATTCCCCTTCCCCTAGGATAGGACAAGCCAGCATAAGACACAGAGACGCACACTCCAGTAAGCCAGTTCTTTCAGAGCTTGAGCAACTAATTGATCTGTAATAGTTTGGGTCATAGACTGGGTTTTATCCCTTTATACCACAGTACTGAGCTCAAACATGTTTTGTTGTTTTTGTTTTGTTTTTGCATCATTCATTAGTGCCCATTTTGTTTAGAAGTGAGAAAACTGATTGTTGCTCGAAATCTAATAAAACTTTAGCCAGAGGAATAAAAGTTAATTGCTTTATGTACTGATGATGCCCTGTTTGTTTCTCCTCCTTTTAATCAGAAATGTTACTAGTTGTATTCTCACACTGCTTGTTCATCTGGTGAGTTATGTGCCAGGATATATCTTACCCCAGTGTGACCATTTTTTTAATAAAAAAATCTTCATAAATTTTTTTACTGAAACTGTGTCCTAAATTTTATTTCCCTCAGTGACATCATCTTAGGGATAGGTCCACAGACTTTAATGGATGCATCTGTTAATGTGCTGCACGTTTCCATTAAAAGCTTTGGTACATTTCACATTTCCATGAGTTGATGTGATTGAGGTTAAAGATCACCATTAATCCTCAGTGGCACTAATACAGGGAACATTAATTTTGCGGGATACATTTTTAACTGAAGAAGAGACTGAATATGTTTGCCGATGGGATAAAAATCCTATTTGGCACTTTATGTACCGGTCATGGAGTTGTAAAATATACAAAACAAGTGTGCCAGGAAGCCATTAACCCCTTGCCAATACCCACCTTAGGCTTTACCTCTGTTTTAAGGAGAGATAGGCTAGTCGTACCAAGGGTGGATTTATGAATGCCCAAATGATTTTCTAGTTCTCTTTTGAAAGAAGATAGTAAATTGCACTGCTAAGTTTGGAAAGGAAGTTTGTTCCGGAGAAGGGATAAGCACTGCATGACAAATCCTGAGTAGATTTCGGTCTCTCTTCTGGTATCTCTAAGACATAATGGGTGTTATTCTAATTGGTTCCATCCTTGCACAATAAGCAGAGCACTTATCACCTTTTGCACCATCATACGTGGAGGTATGTAAGCAGTGCAGATCAGTTCAAACTGCATATGTAGAAAAAGTACATTTTGTAAAAGGAAAGAAAAGTCATGGGAAATATTTTGGTAATAAAATGAGAAGCAATGTAGCCAGCTGAGGTGTGTCAGAGGCAACTTTCTGTGGCCATAGGGTTCTAGGTCTTTTGTACCAAGTGATACTTCTCCCTCAGCACTACTGGTGTCAGAATTTTCTTCATTCTACAGGCTGATGTGTGCTGTGATATCTTTTTTCTACCAAGCACTTTCAGTATTTCAATGGGGGAGGGGATTGAGAGTGATTTAGTAGTTCTGTGATAGTTTTTGCCAGTACTAAAATGTTTTTTGTCTTCCATGTTTAAAAAGGGAGTCTCTAATCATGGATATCTATCCTCAGACAAGTGGCATGGACAATTTAATGGAATGCTCAATCTAGCTTTGCAGATTTAAAATCTCAGAAAATTCAAGAGAACCGAATCATGCGACCCATTTACTCTTTGCCATAACCCACCCTTAGACATTCTCCTCTCTGTCGAGGAATGCAAGGCCAGTCACGCATAAGGGAGCACTGTGTAATGAGTCAGTCTCTCTCCATGTTTTGTTTATCTGCTGATGAAGATTTAGGGTCCTAATTCTAGTATTTAGTGGAGATATTTTATTTGTAGAAGACAGGGGATCCGGGATATTTGCAGAAGACAGGGGTTCTGGGACCAGTGGGTACCTAATGGTATGGAAGGCAAGTCCTTTATCTCCCCTCAGAAGTTTATAAGCTACTGTAGAAACTAAAGACTGTGCTTCCAGTCATGTTGGTAGTTTAGGGGTTTTAGTCTAGTGATAATCTTGGCTAAGTACCTTTGAAGTCTTGACTCAAAATACTAAAACAAAAACAAACTGAAGAAAAACTGCCAACGGAGTGGTAAACTGCACAATTCAGATTTAATAACAGTAAAAAATCCAGGTAAAGCGCTTTTCGCCCAGCTTAATAGCCAGACTTTAACAGACCTGGTCTATTAAGATGGACGAAAAGTGCTTTACCTGGATTTGTTTTTACTGTTCTTAAATTTGAAGTGTGCAGTTTACCGCTCCATTGGCAGTTTTTCTTTACCTCTGAAGTCTTCCCCATTGCTTGACATGTTCAGTGAGATGTAGCCTGAAGGGAGTGTTAGATTTTTAGCGAAAGAGAGAGGACTTTACAAAATAAGGGGTCAGACTAAGACCAAAATTGGGTAAACTGGTTTCTAAGGTCACTTTGTCTAGATGGCTTTCTGTTTGCATATTTTTTGTTTATTCTGTTTAAGGCATGCCACTGTCCAATAAGCCAAAATCCCATTAATTAGGGCAGTTGCCAGATTTACAGCCTTTTGGGTTGTGTTTCCCTGGATAATGTATGTGCAGCTGCCACCCATTAAAAGCTCTATATTCAGTCTAGATCCAGGACACCTCTTGGCTTCCGCATTTTGAGGAACGTTCTCTCCTAATATTGCTTAGTTGTCTGGCTGGGTCTGTGTCCCACAGGTTAACATGGATGGAAAAGGCAACATTGAACATGAAAGTTACATACTTACCATTATGCTATTTCCTTGCTGTCATCTTGTGTCTTTCATAACCATGCCTCCCTCCATCCTTCTTCCAAATTGTCACTGGTAGAATTTGTGGCTGTTGGATGATCTTGTAGACTGTACCAATGTCTAACTTCGGGGTCTTGCAGTCTAATTTCCAGATATTATTGTGGGTAGGGGAGGGGTTTCCAGGTACAAGGCAAGTAAAGTAGGGCAAATTCATTGTGCGTATGCAGTGCATTCTGGAAGAGGAGGTGGAGCTTCAGAGCTGAAGATTTTGATCAGCTGGTTACAGATCTGGTTGAATCCAGTAACCCACATGTTGAGATGGATTGAAGACAGAATCTAGTGTTATGGTAAGTACATAACTTTGCAGTCATCTGCACACTTTGCTAGCTGGAAGTCTTGGTTCATGGTCTGGAGCTCAGTAAAGTAAATACTAAACCGAACAGGTATCATGACTGAGCCCTTTGGGACATGACTGGTCACCCTCTTATGCTCCTTTTGGGCACATGGCACCCATATTGTGTGTGTTCTGTCTTTTAGCTAATTTGCTATCCATCTTAGTACTTAAGCACTAAGCTTACTATGCCGGTATGGTGGATGGTGTCAGGTACCTTTGCCAAGTCAAGGTACACCATATGGACAGAGTGACTGCCAACAGTCTGTGTCACCCTCTCAACAAAGAGAGCAAAATTCATTAGCAAGGATCCACCCTCAACAAAGTCAAACTGCTTCAAGTCTAGTCTGCTAAAATTTTTGATAACATAATTTATTAAGTCTGTTGTAGTGTATTACATGGCTTTGTAGGTAGTCAAATGGACGGATGGGCCTATAATTCCCAGGGTGAATTGTACTGCTACACTTGTCTAGTGGCATCACTACAAATGTCAAACAAGCTTCAAGGACATAACCTGTGGCTAAATTTAGGTTAAACAGTTGAAGAAGTGGGTCTGCCGAGTCTTTTATTAGACAGTGTGTTACTGTTTCCCATGGAAAAAGTACTTTTGGTCTTGGAGATCACCCTCAGTACATTCTTCTTAATGATTTAGGGTTATATAGACTCTTGATGAGTGTGTCTGGAGTAAAAGTCGCACTGAATTTATTTCCTGCTGGGTCAGAGTAGGTGGTGCCCTATCTATTTCTTTTTGCTTGTACTGTGGCATTCCCAGTCTCTAGCCTGCAGTCCTGATGTCTTCTTGGCCTCTTCTCATTCTGTTACCTTTCCCTCTCAAATTATTTGTTCCTAATGTCTTGGTTCTTTTGCCAGCTTCCCTCAGTAAATTTCAGCCCCCTCTTGCCTATTCTCTGTACCCCTCATTGCAGTCATCCTTATTAGCAAAAGCTCCTTTCTCCATACAAGTGTTGGCTTAGTTCTTAGTATTGTTTCTGCTACTTTTATGAATATAATAGTCCGTGTGACTACTGTTCTCCTTAAGGATCTGCATCCAAAATCCCAGTCTGTCTTTACTTCTTGAATTTCCCCCTGCTTCACAATAATCTTTCCACTTTGAATTGTAGCTTTCTGCTTTATCTTGTGTATAAGAACCTTAAGTGTATAGCTCTAAAGTATCCCTTCAAATCAGGTGTTCCTAAACCACCTTATTCTGTTGGAAGGATCAACTTATCCCACTTGATTTTTGCCCTATTACCCTCTTCTCCTCCCATATAAAATCCTTCAACTCTCTATTACTTATTATCCACAACTTCTCCTCTAGTTGTTAAAAAAGTATATATACCTGACCTGTTTATAAAACTAGAGACTAAAGCATGTTTTACTCATTGGCATCTTGCTGTCCATCTCCATAGGCAAAAGCTTCCAGTTTCTCAATTTTTGTATCCTCTTTTGTGTAATTTCCCCCACATATCCTTAGCTGCCGTAACAGAATCATTTTTAACCCATACTCTTAGATGCTTCATTTTATCATGCCCCCATAAATATAGGTATTGCTGAACCACTTGATGTGTGGGTATGTAGTTTACAGCTATTGCCTTTGTTTTATCTTCATTCATTTTGTGTCCTGAAAAAAACCTGAAACTTTATCAGAATGTTTTAGAACAGTGATAAGTCCTGCAGTGGTTAGTATTGCCACCTCACAGCAAGAGGTCCTCCGGTTCGATCCTCGGCTAGGGTGCCTTCTGTGCGGAGTCTGCATGTCCTCCCCTGTGGTCGTGTGGGTTTCCTCCGGTTTCCTCCCACATCCCAAAGACATACTATACTGTAGGTGGTTTGGACACTCTAAATTGGCCCTAGGTGTGAGTTTGTGTGTGTGTGCCTTCTGTGGAAGGTTGGGCGCCGGGCTGGCAGCTAGACACCGTAAAACTCCACTGCCAGTCATGAGCGGACAGGTGATCTGCTGTGGCGATCCCTAACCGGGAAAAGCCGAAAGAAGAAAATAATATCTGCAAATAAAGCCAACTTTTATTGATTACTGTGTGTATTATATCCCTAACTTTCCCTTATTTTCTGTCCAGTGGTTCTAAATATAACACAAATAAAAAGGTTCTAAATATAACACAAATAAAAAATGGAAAAGCGGACACCCTTGTCTGGTTACTCTGTTCAGATACCAGTTATCAGAGAGGAACCGTCCCACTTTGATTTTTTGCCTCTAATCCCTCACATATTTTCCTAATAACCCTTAATGTGATAGTGTTCAATCTCGCCGTTTGTTCTTACACATGGGTTCGGAGCCGATCCTCGGCTCCGCGCCGGCCTCTTGCAAGCTCTGCATCGAGAAGAAGCTCGAGACAATCTAATACCCACAATCCCCCTCTGCCTTTACCTCAGATCTAGTTTGCCGCTGCTGCGTTCGCATCGTTGGGAGCTAGCTCGAGCGTCTAAAGCTAAGATATAACTTTGTTATATTTTATTGGATTTCTTATTACTATTTGATATTTCTCTGATATTCTGTGTGATTGTGTTGTTACTGGATAATTTCTCGGTACCGTTAAACTGTTTTATCGGTTAGAATTGTTCGGGGCCTACCTTTATACCGGATTTGACAATTTTTACTCTGATTTGACAAATTTTTTCTTGGATTTGACTGCATTACTGGACTTGTCTTGTACTTTTATAATGTCTGATAAGGTAAAGTCAGGTTTCAAGCGTTGTCAGTGTGGCCAGAAAATGTCAGTGACTGACAACCATAGTTCCTGCGTCTACTGCCTTGGCCCTCTCCACTTGCAAGAGGACTGTTCCATCTGTCACTCTTTTAGTGGAAGGGTCATGACAGGTAGGCGCAGGAAACTAATGGACAGAGGTTTATTGAAACCCTCTTTTCAGGAGGCTCTTGATGCTTCTGACCAGGCATCAAAGTCCTCTAAGGAATCGAAGACGTCGGAGCCTAAGTCATCGGCTCCGAGCTCTTCAGCAAAAGTTAGATCACCGGTTCCACAGACTTCGGGGCCGAGTGTTCAACTGGTATCGGTTCCTGAGCCTCGAGTCTTGGAACCGGTGATGGAGCTCCCTCCTTCAACATTATTGAGGTCGGCTCCGTCTTCGGTTCCTTCGACCCGTTCTTCCTCCAAACTCTCTGATATCGATGTGGATCACGTGGTGCAGAAGTTATTGGAGCATTCGGCCCTGTCCAAACTTATTTCGGTTTCCACCCAGTTGGTGTCGAAACTTGAAGGCCTCCCGGTGTCTCCATCCATTCCTCCTCCGAGACCTGTTCAGTCTTTGGAGCCGGAAGAGGCTGATCTACTGATTGTGGAGCCCTCTGGTCCAGAACCGTCTTTTTCTCGGTCTGTTCCTCTCACCTCGACTCCGTCGGACCCGATACCGGAGTCTCGGAGCCGACGGTCTGTCCTTGGTTCCGGGGCCGAGAGTCGAACCGACGTTTCGGTTCCGACTCTCCCCCTCGGGGCCTTGGCGTGGATCGATTCGGCTCCATCCTCGGGGTCGATGCCTTCGGTGGTGTCGGGGATTCTTCCCATTTCCTCGGAACCGGGAGATTCTTCGATGCGGGACCCGGGGGCGTTCGACCTAATGAGGAAGGTGTTGTCTACCCAGACAACCACATCAGTGGAAGCAACCTCTCCTCCCCATAAAGGGCCGTTATCCTCCTCTGCACCCACGGCCACATCCAAGCGTCGGGCACCAGTGTCTCAGCCACCCCTGGAGGGTGCCCCCTCTTCCTCGGAGGCTTCTTCGGATGCTCCCCACGAAGAAGTCCCTAGGAAAAGATTGTGTAAGAGGAGACACTTGGATTCTCCACAAGAATCCTTGACATCTGATACTGACTTAGATGAGTCAGAAGGGTCCCCTAAGTCACCTTCGGAAGATGTCTCTTTTTCGGACATATTGGAGATCCTGAAACAGAGAGGTGACTGGCAGTCCCTTCCCCCTTCTGAGGATGAGTCAGTTTTGCTGAAGGCATTTGGTGCTCGCCCTTCCTCCTCCTGGGTCACTCCGCCCTTTGATGAATTAATGGAACTAATTGCTCGAAGGGCGTGGGAGGCTCCTGACACAGTGGAACCAGTCCCAAGGAAACCAAATAAATATATCACGGCACCTCAGGACAAGTCCTACCTGACACAAATAGTTCCAGTGGACGCTATGGTGGTGGCAGCGGCCACGAAAAAGGAGATGTCAGAGTCTTCCTCATCTGTCCATCCCCCTAATAAAGATTCTAGGACGATGGATAGGTATGGGAAGCGCATTTTTAGTTCAGCGGCTTTTTCCATGCGATCCCTGAACTATTTGACCCATTTTACACGTCTACAGAGGGATCTAGTCAAAGAGTTGGGAGATACCCTCCAGGGTACTACAGATGCTGCTGTCTCGGAGAAAGTGACAGCACAACTTAATACCCTCACATCCATTGTGAACTCGTCCATGAGACTGATTTCCTACGCAGCCGAAGGTTCGAGTAGGGCAGCAGCTTCAGCGATTGCTCTTCGTAGACAATCCTGGATGCGCTTATGTTCCTTTGCGGAAGCCTTCAAGTCTTCCTTTACTAACGCCCCATTTGACGGTGCCACTCTCTTTGGCCCCAAAGTAAAGGAGACCCTTACCCGGTGTGAACAGGAGGGAAAGACTCTGTCTGCTGTCGGAGTCCGTTTTTCCACCCCAACCAGACCGTACCCCAAAGGGCAACGTGGTGGGAAAATGTGGTTTCGAAAACCCCAAGGAGCTTTCTCAGGCACACAGGGAGATGCCCCCTCTAGAGGCAGAGGAGGGGCAGAGGTGGAAGACGCCGCCCAGGCGGCAGAGGGGTCCGCAACATCAAGGTGACAGGGATACACTCCCTGATAAACCTTTCCAGCGCTCCTGAGAGGAGGCCCGACTGTCCTGCTCTGGAGGCAGTCGGGGGTCGCTTAGCTTTATACCCTCAGGCCTGGCAAAATGTAACTACAGACAAGTGGGTAAAAAACGTGGTTACCAGAGGTTACAACATACCCTTTCTATCCCATCCCATTCCAAAGAAAAGACTCCCAGATGTACCGCCCCATCTAGAGCCAGCAGCTATAGAAATTTCAAAGCTGCTAGAAAAAGAATCATCCAACCAGTCCCAGCGGACCAGCAAGGATTCGAACTTACTCAAGGTTCTTTTAGTTCCAAAGAAAACAGGGGACTGGAGGCCCATCCTGGACCTGAGCTACCTCAATACCTTCGTCAGGAAAGAAAAGTTCGAATGGTCACGCTTCAATCGATCCTTCCATTCTTACAGAAGGACGACTGGATGTGCTCAATAGATCTAGAGGATGCATACTACCACATCAAAATGGCCAGGGCATCCAGAGATCATTTGCGCTTCGGCTGGGGCCAGTCACTTTCAATTTCGAGCCCTGCCCTTTGGTCTGACCTCAGCCCCCAGGGTCTTCACCAAATGCATGGCAGTGGTAGCGTCTCACTTGAGACGCCAAGGATTCCAGGAGTTTCCGATCTGGACGACTGGCTCCTTTCTGCCACCACCCAGCGTCAACTATTACAGGCCAGAGACTTTACTCTTCAACTGTGTGTTCACCTAGGGATTTCCGTAAACTTCGGAAAATCCTTACTTCAGCCATCACAAAATATCTTGTTCATAGGAGCAGAATTAAACACACGACAGTTAATTCTAAGACTTCCCCCAGAAAGGATACTATCACTTCAGACTCATATACGTCTTCTACTCTTGTCAAGGAAATCTCCAGCAAAGCTGGTACTGAAGGTGTTGGGACTCATGTCAGCCTCCCTTATTGCAATACCCTTGGGAAGGCTGCACATGAGAGTCCTACAATGGCTACTGTTTGCACAATGGTCGTTTCAACAGCTACCTCTAACACACGAGATTCTTATAACGAAGACATGCAAAACAGATCTAAACTGGTGGCTTCAAACGTGCAACCTTTCCAAGGGGAGGCCATTTGTGCTACCCACGCCCACAGTTACGGTAACCACGGACGCTTCCCTGATAGGGTGGGGGGGCATCTTTCAGGGACAGACAGTCCAAGGCGAATGGACCAATTTGGAGTACAATCTGCACATCAATGTTCTAGAGTTGAGGGCAGTGTTTCTAGCGTTGCAACACTTTGCTCCCCTTCTTCCTCTGGGAACTATTGCAGTTCAGACGGACAACATGTCTGTAGTCTGGTACATAAACAAGCAAGGGGGAACCAAATCCTATCAGCTATGCAGAGAGGCCATGAGAATCTGGCAGTGGGCGGAGTCCACGGGTCGCTTTCTAATAGCAACGCACATTCCGGGGTCATCCAGCGTCATAGCCGACAGGCTGAGCAGAGCAATTCTGCTACCGCACGAGTGGTCCCTAAAACAGTCAGTAGCGAAAAGGATTTTTCGCACGTGGGGCCAGCCTTCCTGCGACCTGTTTGCGTCTCCAATGAACGCCAAATGCAGGAGCTACTTTGCCCTATTTACCCCCTCCAGGGGAAGTCCCCAGGGACGCACTGGTTCACGATTGGCCCCCAGGACTCCTGTACGCATTTCCCCCATTTCTCTGATTCCAAAGTTTCTCCAGAAAGCCAGAAACCTACACAGGACAATAATCCTCATTGCCCCATTCTGGCCTCGTCAAATTTGGTTTCCCTTCCTGAAGACTCACTGCATTCGGGGACCCTGGATTCTGGACCCAGAGCCAGATCTATTGACTCTCTCGTCAGGGGCTCCCCATCCCGCGCTCCTGTCCCTCCATCTAGCAGCTTGGCTGCTCCAATTCCCAACTTAGCCAGGTCTGATCTTTTATCGCCAGCAGTTCAGGATATATTGGTGGCTTCTCATAAAGCTTCCACTACTAAAACATATTCTAGTAAATGGAAACGATTTGTATTCTGGGCAAATACACACCAAGTGGATCCTTTTACAGCTCCCTTGAATAATATATTAGAGTTTTTAACGGACTTATTCCATCAGGGTGCTTCTCCTGCTACACTAAGAGTTCAATTGGCAGCCATTTCAAATTTCCATGTGGAAGAATGTGGAGCTCCTATTATGGCTCACAGACTTTGTAAAGCCTTTCTAAAAGGGGTTTTCCATATTAGACCACCAGTCAGATCTCCTACGTCACCTTGGAGTCTAAACTTATCTAAATTAATGTTGCCCCCCTTTGAACCTGCCTCTTCTTGCCCATTAAAATTTTTGTCCTGGAAGACTCTATTTTTGGTAGCCATTACTTCCGCTAGGCGAGTGTCTGAACTTCAGGCTCTCTCCATCAAGCACCCTTATTTGATCTTTCACTCTGACAGAGTTTCTCTTCGAACCAATTCATCTTTTCACCCTAAAGTGTGTTCTATTAACAATATTAATCAGTCCATTGAATTACCCACTTTCTTCAAAAATCACTCCAACAAAATGGAGTACATGTTGCATAAATTAGATGTTCACAGACAACTAAGATTTTACTTGGATAGAACAAAAGATCACAGAAAAACTGATCAACTCTTTGTGGCCTTTGCTGATAGCAGGAAAGGACTAGCAGTTACCAAAAGAACTCTTTCTAAGTGGTTAACAGATTGTATAATCTATGTCTACGATTCTTCAAATCAAACTCTTTTGCACAAACCCAAAGGACATTCCACAAGGTCAGTGTCTACATCTTTGGCTCATGCAGCCCGCCTACCACTGGACGCTATTTGTGCGGCTGCTACTTGGTCTAAGCCACATACATTTATTTCTCATTATAAGGTAGACAAGGCTTCTAGGGACAGGGCAGCCTTTGGTTCCACTGTGCTCAAGAACGTCCTTCCGTGAGTTCCTCAGGAACAAGGAGCTAGGGACGCTACCCATGTGTAAGAACAAACGGCGAGATTGAACACTATCACATATAGAAGTTATGTCCTTACCATAACGTTCCATGTGGAGTGTTCATCTCGCCTTTGTTCTTACATTCCCACCCTCCCGCCCTAAGAAGAACGTTCTTTGATGCCTGGCCAGGATCATCCTGCTACTGCTTCTACAATTATTGTGTACATAGTTGACATATATATATATATATATATGTATATATATGTCTTTTTGTCTTACTATATATATATATATATAGTTATGTATAAATTCTTATTTCTGGACATATGTGATGTAAGCATGAATGTGCTCTCTCTGGAGATTGGTTTGCTTGCAAACTAGATCTGAGGTAAAGGCAGAGGGGGATTGTGGGTATTAGATTGTCTCGAGCTTCTTCTCGATGCAGAGCTTGCAAGAGGCCGGCGCGGAGCCGAGGATCGGCTCCGAACCCATGTGTAAGAACAAAGGCGAGATGAACACTCCACATGGAACGTTATGGTAAGGACATAACTTCTATTTATTGTAGCAGGGAATGCAAATGCTTCTGTTGTCCTACTCCTGTAATCCAGGCTTACTCTGTCAAATGCTTTCTCTGCATCAAGACCCCCCATCAACAGCAGCACTTTCTTACATATTATGCTTCCCTCTGGATCATGATTGTTCTGTTAATGTTGTCAGATGTTTGCCTTCCCTCCACAAAACCACATTGATCCACATATGTCAGTTTTGGCAACACCTTTGCCTTTCTTTTAGCCATTACAGGCTTAAACACTTTATAGTCATGGTTTAAAATTGAAATGGGCCTGTATGAAGCCAGATCTGATGAGTCTTTAAAGCTTTTCCCAGGATTTTGATGGTTCCCTTTCTTTTAAAATACAGTTAAACAAAACCTTCCAGATCTTTATCACTTTCTTCCTGCTAGCTTCCAAGCGCGGAATGCCATCTATTCATAGGATCATAGGAAGTTACTAGGCTATTGGCCATGAGGACATTATAAGTCTTGCCAAGAGTTTAGCCCATGTTTAGATAAGTCGGTACCCAATGCCCCTGTAAAGCAGGGACACAGGAGAAATCCCAGGGGTGTATTTTCTGTTTCCCATCCAGTTATCCAGGTTGTGCTTAAAGGGATAATGAGGTACTCTGCTTGACGTGGAGAAGGAGTCTGTTCCATAGATGGGATGCAAATCTCCCGCCAACAAGTCCTGCTGATGTCACAGACCAGGTTGAGGTTGCGTGTGTGGGTTACTCAAGTGGAGCTTGACTTGCGGATATGCAGCAGTCCCATCAAGGCGGGCTCTGAGATTGCTTTGTATGCCCGACAGAGGTCACCTCTGAGGAGTCTGTATGAAACTGAGTAAAGGGACAGGGCTTGTAGCCTCTCTCTGTATAGTAGATGTTTGAGGCTCTGGATTCTCCTGGTGAGGAACCTCTGTGGATTCCTCCACCTGCTGCACGTGCTGTGCGAGGTACATGCTGAAAGGGGCGTTGTACTCAATAATGGGCCTTATAAAAGACGAATACAGGGATTTATGACCTTCCTGTCCCTGGATGAGGTAGCCTTATGATTTGGACCATGTAGAAAGCTTTCCGTACAACAGGAGCAACATGGTGGTCAGAAGTCAGGTTGCTATCAACCTGGGTGCCCAAATCCCTCACAACTGATTGCGTGTTTAGGACATTGTTATTAATGTGATAATTTGTGGGGATGTCACTGTCCCCAAAGGGGATGATGATGCTTTTTTGGTATTCAGCTTGAGGACATGTTTCTGGCACCAGTCATTTGTTTGGGTGAGACCCTCTTAGAGGATGTCCACATCACTAGGGGAATTAACAGCACCCAGCTTGCAGTCATCTACAAACTTGGTCAGCCATAACCCACTGGTTTTGGCCTGCACCTCAGAAAAGTATATCCCAAATTACAGAGGCCCCAAAACCAATCCGTGGGGTATGCTGCTCATTACAGGGTCTACTGCTTGAGGTGGCTACCCCTGTTTTGACTAGGTGGATTCTATCCGTGACCAAGTTTGCTACCCATCTGGTTACATACGGATTGATGCCTAGTTGAGCGAGTTTATCTATTATGCCTGAGTGGGGAATAGTGTCAAAGGCTTTGGCCAGGTCAAGGTAGGTGGTGTGCACTGTCTTTTCCCCTTGTCCATGGCTTTGGTGACTGTCTCAAAGAAGTCAACCAAATTTAACAGACATGACCTCCCCATGACAAAGCCAAACTGTGTGGGTCAAATGTTTGGAGGTTGCCAATGTCCTTGTTATGAGGTCCGTGATAATACGTTCATGGCCTTGGAGTTCAGGCTAGTTAGGCTGATGGGTCTATAATTTCGTGGATCGGTGGGCGCTCCACCCTTGTGCAAAGGGATGACAGAGGCTGTCCTCCACTCAGCTGGGACAAAGCCAGTACTCAGGCTGTGGTTGAATAGGGCACCTAATGGTGCTGCAAGTTCCTGCCTAAGTTTATGTAGAATGCAGCCTGTAATGTTTTTGGGTCCCATGGAGGCTATATTTTTTGTCTCTGAGAGGGCAGTGATGACCTGCTCCCTAAATATAAGGGGAAGGAGACCGGTACTGGGGATGTCCTGGTTTACGGATGGAGGAAAGAGGGGTGAAGTTTTTGCTGAGTTTGTCGGCCAGCAGGTTGGCTATATCTATAGCATTTGTGTATGTTGTGTCCTTGACCACCAGTTCTGAGCAGATCTGGGTGCTTCCTTTGAGATTGAACTCGTATGTGAAGAAGACCTTATGACTGTCTCTAGTAGATCTGGCTAATTTGGACTCAGTTTGCGTTGAAGGATTTCACTAGTGCTTTTATTTGCTTGCTCAGGCTAAGGAGAGATTGTTTCCAATTGGACACCTGCATCTTGGACCTGGGCAGCAAAAATTTTTTTTTTTTTTTTTTTTTTTGTTATAGAGCTTGTTTATTGCTGAAAGCCACGGTGGTGCAGCAATAACGTTGTTCCCTCACAGCAAGAGGTTCTCCTGTTCAATTCTTGGCTGGAGTGCCTTCTGTGTGGAGTCTGCATGTCCCCCCTGCGGTTGAGTGGTGTTCGAAAGACATGCGTGAATGGCCGTGCCTTCGTTGAAGGTTGGGCATCAGGCTGGCAGCTTGGCACCATAAAAAATCTACTGCCAATCATTAATGGACCGGAGTTCTGCTGCGGCGACCCCTAACCGGGAAAAGCCGAAAGACAAACAACAAAAACAAGAGTTTGTTTATTGCAGATATCCACCAGATAGGTTTACTCTTCCTTACAGAGGATGATTTTGTTCTGTCTGGTATTCCTGATTCCATTCATCTGTATAAATGCTCGTGTAGTACTTTGGTGTAGATTTGGACATTGGTGCCAATTCCTACAGAGGGGGAGGGAGCTGTGAAGCTGTTTATACCATCCCTCAGGAGGTTGTAATCCGCTTTGGAGAAGTTTTTTTGTTTGCCCTTAGCTAGAGGGTTCAGGGGAGATAGTGACTTTGAAAGTGACTGCTTTATGGTCTGATGTTACCAGGAAGGATGATACTGTAGGGATGCTGCAGTGGTTACTCATATTGGTTACTAACAAGTGCAAGATATCACCTCTTGTGGGGGTATTGACTAGCTGTTCCAAGCCGTTTGCATTGACAGAATCAAGGAGTCTGTGGGCATTTGTGTTCTGGCATGAGTAGTTCTTCTAGCCTATGTTTGGGTAGTTAGTTGCCCAGGATAAGGGTAAAGGGTTGAATCTTGATAGATTTGAAGAGGTCCAGATAGGCAGAGTGGGCATCTTGAGAAACATTTGGGGGCCTGTAGCTAGCTATGATTTGAATAGGGTCTTGTCAGTGGTTAACTGCACCTGGAGTGTTTCCTGTGCATCATAGTGTTTGACCAGCGTGGAGGTGTGTACGTCTTTAATGTATATTGAAACTCTACCTCCTTTGGCTTTGCTGCCCACAGTTGGTGGTCTGAATGTATGATAGGATGAGAAACTAGGTAAGGCTCGGATGCTCTCCACAGCTTTGAACCAGGTTTCTGTGACTGCGCAAGTGTCAGCATCTTCAGGCTTAAGAATGCTTGCAATGAGTGCAGTTTCATGTTTAGACTCCTAATGTTGGGTAGCATGACCTTTAATTTGTGTTTTGTTAAAATTTTTATGATGGTAGTCCTAAAAAATAAGCACTATGGCGGAGGCAAAAGCCTTTGTCAGAAACCTGAAGCCCAAGTAAGACAGATGTAGGCCATCTCTGGCAAAGCATCCTGGTTTGTCAGTCATTTCTTCCTAAGCTGTCTGGTACTAGATTTCCATGGTGGCCCCCATGGAGACTTTCTTGCACATTGGTTATATGTCACTGTTCTTATGTTATATTCTCCTAACTTAATTGTTGAGCCTCATCTGCACCTAACTTTGGCATATTTAAGTCTTTCAAAAATTTTCCATTTTGAGCTTTTTCATTATGTCTCTATTTCTATGCGCTTTACAAATTATCATAAAATTTCCACAATATCTTTAATACCCTTACAGTCTCTCTGTTTTTGTTTATTTATTTATTTTGGTTATGGGCTCCTTAGTTTGGAAACAACCCTTTCTGCTGCCTAAGTCATTGTGCAAAAAATGTGCTCTGGAGTTAAAAAATTGCTTAAGAGCAGTCTAGCTTGTGCATATTAACCAGGTACTCCCTTATTTTCTCTTTAGCACTCTGCAGTTGTTCCTCATTGAGTTTCCCCTTATTCTGCAATACTTTAACCTTTGTCAGACCCATAATTTTTGTTACACAAATCTTTTTTTAACTCCAGTTTAATTTTATCTGACTCACTAACTATAATTTCTGGAGTACAACATCTGGATAATTTCCCCTACTTATTTCTTAAATTCCTCTTTTTAACAGGTAGGTTGGAAGCTCGACTGTCTTATTTTTGCTTCATTACTCTGCAGTTTTCATAATTATTACTGGTGCATGATCTGAAATAGTTATTGGATGTGATCTCGATTTAAATGTACTTGTTCCTATGAAATATATTTCTGTCTAGTCTAGCCCATTCATTGTACCTTGGGGAATGTTGTGTCTTTTGGCTTTTCCCGGTTAGGGGGTCGACACAGCGGAACTCCGGTCCGCTAGTGATTGGCAGTTGATTTTTACGTGCTGCTAATGATTGGCAGTTGATTTTTACGTGCCGAGTTGCCAGCCCTGATGCACAACCTTCAACGAAGGTACGCCCATTCACGCATGTCTCCACGCAGAAGACGCTCTAGCTGAGAATCGAACCAGACAGCGTCTTACTGTGAGGCGACAACGCTACTGCAGCACCACCACCATGGATTTTCATTGTACCTTGGGGAATAATATGTAAATTTAGTTCCTATTTCCTCAGAAGTCCACCCTAGATGTTCATTGTGTTTCAATGTTGCAGTCATTACACTTGGGGTCATCCTACTGGCAGGCTACCCGCAGTCGACCTGAATTCCAAAGTCCTGGTCCGGCGTCGGTTGCTGTTGCCT
Source organism: Protopterus annectens (assembly GCF_019279795.1). NCBI lineage: Eukaryota > Metazoa > Chordata > Ceratodontiformes > Protopteridae > Protopterus > Protopterus annectens. The sequence goes on along the minus strand of NC_056725.1, from coordinate 1,545,133,379 downwards.
CTTCCCTGATTTCAGTGCGCCAGGGGTATAAAAGATGCAGCCGACGCCATTTTCTTAAGTCTTTCTTGAAACGCGGTGCCCGAAGCAAAAGCAGTTTGCAAGTGCAGATGTCCTTCAAGGATGCATCTGCAGTCCTTACATATGGGTTGTCCTGCCTCAGGCAGCCCTTCGGTCGGCCGGATTCCAAAGTCTGGGTCCGGCGTCGGCTGATGTCGCTCCTTTCCCCGACGTCAGAGCGACTGGGGTATAAAAGCGTCAGCCGACGCCATCTTCCCCAGTCTTTCTTGCCGTGAGGTGCCCGAAGCAGAAGCAGTTCGCAAGTGCCAGTCGGCCAGCTCCTGTGATTTCAGATACCGAAGACTTCAAAAAAGCTAAGTACCCCGTTGGGGACTCTTTCTTGCCTCAGCCGATGTTAGATCAAACGGTTAAAGTTAATAATTGTTTATCTTGTGGGAAACAAATACCTCATAAGGATTTCCACTCTTACTGCTTACCCTGCCTAGGCCCAGACCACGACGTCTCGGTCTGTTCAGCCTGTGCTTCCTTCAATAAACGCACTCTTAGGCGTCGGGCAGAGTTTGCAGAGGAATGTTTTGGAGAAAAATTCTGCTATATCATGCCGTCGGAGATTCCGACAGCTCATTTACCCAAAAAACAAAAGGATAAGGACCGACACCCGCGGTCCGCGGTTTCGGCCGACTCCACGCCTAGGCCTGCCGCGAGTGTCTCGGGCTCTACTGAAGCCGAAGCTCTACCGCTTCCGACCGACGACACCGCACAACTTCGGTACCGGAGGCCATCCCTGAGTCGGTCATAGAACTACCTTCTGAAACCGGTGCTCAGGAAATATCCGACACCATTTCTGTTGACAAAACTACTCCAGCACGTGGGGCAGCCAGGCCTCCTGTATCCATGTCCATTAAGGCCTTTACAATGGCTAAAGCTGCTAAACAGACAAAAACTCTACCTCCCAAGGCTATTCCTCAGGGATCCACTACCAGTTCACAAATCTTAAGTTTGGCTGAAGACCTTATCTCCTTAATCAGGGGCTCTCAGCCACATCCGGACAGGGGCTCTCGACCACCTCCAGGCAAAAGGCCCAGGGTTGAGCAGACAGATCCCCAGTCTTCAGATGAGGCCTCGGATGACTCTGCCCTTTCAGACTACCAGGAGGAGGCCCTTCTGGCCTACGAGGATTCTGATGCAGAGGAATCTATTCCCTCGGCCTCCCCCCTTGAAGAGTTCTCCTTTGGGGAGACGCTTCACTCCATGAGAGAGCATTTCAATTGGCAAGGCCAGGAATTCTCTGATTCCAGGAAGAGATTAAGGACTTTTCTACATTTACCTCAGCATAGGCCTTTGGCTATACCTCCTGTTTTAAGTGTTATAGAAGATGTATTCTCTGAGTCTAGTACTTCCCCTGACTCCCTTCCTCCGGCTCCTGTCAAACCTGACAGGTACTACAGGGTCCCTGACTCACATCTATACCTTTACAAGGGCCACTCTGCTGACCCAGAAACTATTTGACAGTGCCCTAAAGGGGTTGCAACCACCACTGCCAAGAATCCACTTCCTTCTGAAAGGGAATCCAGGGCTTTAGAAAGATGGGGTAAAAAAAGTGTACACTTCTTCCACTCTTTCTATGAGAGCTTTAAATTGTCAATTCCATATGATACAGTACCAAGAGTATCTGTTAGATGAGTTGCATAAAAAACTATCCTCGCCTGAACCCTTAGACCGCAAGGCGCTTCAGGATCTGGTGTATAACTCTCAGCAGGTTAGCAACCATTTCTTACAGTGTGGTTATGATGCATTGGAAGCTTCATGTAGGTCAGCAATGACAGGTGCAGTCATACGTAGGCATGCTTGGCTGAAGGAACAAACACTGCCAGATCATGTTAAAGCAAAGCTTCTGGATGCACCACTGGAAAAACAAAAGTTATTTGGTTCCACGGCTCAAGAGGTCTTAAAGAAATTTGAGGAAAAGGCTAAATCAGTACAAACAGTCAAAGATTTTCTCCAGGTCCAACCACCAAGATTCAGCAGAAATTGGCCTTCTAAGAATTGGTCCTTTCCGGACACAGACAGATTTCAAAGAGGCAAAAACAGGCGTGCCAGAGGTAGAGGGCAAGCTCGAGGCTCCTACAGAGGGCGTCAATGGCAGCCTCCAAACCAGAGAGATAGTGCAGGACCTTCCACTGCTGCACAAGGACAAACTCAATGACTTGACTTTGACTCCGCCAACCAGGGCTCAATTGGAAGCACCTTTCAATTGGAAGCACCTTTGGGCGGAAAGCTATCACTATTCTCAGAAAATTGGCACTGTATTACAAAGGACAAATGGATACTGCAAATAATAGACAAAGGATACAGATTCCATTTTCATACATTACCAATAAGACAAGGCATGCCAAACCTGCCACCAAATCAAAGGGCAGAGGCTTTCAAGCAAATTTCCAAACTACTACAAATGAAGGCAATAGAAAAGGTTCCTTATACAGAACAAGGCCAAGGATTTTATTCCAGACTTTTCCTTGTTCCAAGAAAAGAAAAGCAATGGAGGCCTATTCTGGACTTGTCCGCACTGAATACTTATCTCATCGTGCCAAAATTCAAAATGCTGACCTTACAGCAGCTCCTTCCCATGCTGGGCAAGGGGTCCTGGCTGGTAACTCTAGACCTCAAGGAGGCATACCTGCATGTCTCTGTCAGACAAAGTTGCAGAAGACACCTCAGATTTCTTGCAGGTTCAGAGCATTATCAATTCTCAGCATTGCCCTTTGGCTTATCTACTGCACCCAGAGTATTCACGAAATGCCTGGCATCAGTAATTGCACATTGCAGACTTCAGGGGATTCAAATATGCCCATACCTGGACGACTGCCTTATACAAGCGGACAGCCAACAAACATTGGTAAAACACTTGAACTATGCCATCCGCCTACTTACAGGCCTTGGGATACACAGTCAACATTCAGAAATCAAGACTTGTTCCATCCCAACGAATAATTTTCCTGGGTGCGAAGCTGGATACATTCACCCAAATGGCTTTTCTCACAAAAGAAAAACAAAAACAATTACCAGATTATTTCAGAAATCTGACAACACAAACCCAGCTGACTGCTAGGAAAATCCTGCAGGCCTTGGGTTTCATGGCATCTTGCATTCTTCTGATTCCACAAGCAAGGCTGCATATGAGGAAACTACAATGGTACCTAAGGAGTCTATGGTCTCAACACAGTCACAGCCTAGAAGTTTTGATCCCCCTCATCCCATGCCTCCAAAAAGAATTTCAGTGGTGGGCACAAGCACGCCAGTCAAACATGGGTCTACCTTTCAGCAAGCCTCATATCAGCCAAACCATTACAACGGACGCCTCAGACCATGGATGGGGAGCACACATGAAGGGCAGATGTATTCAAGGGCAATGGACACAAAAGGAATTGCGCCTTCACATCAACCAAAAGGAAATGCTGGCAGTGATGCATTCAATCGAGGCCTTCAAACATTTCCTGCATCAAGGTCACCTGCTAATAAAGACAGACAATACCACAGTTATGTGGTACATAAACAAGCAAGGAGGTACCCATTCCTACCCTCTTTGCAGGCTGGCAATGAATCTTTGGGAACTTTCCCTAAAACTCAACATAGAGCTGCATTCCCAGTTCATACCAGGAAAAGACAATGTGCTGGCGGACAACCTAAGCAGAAACACCATGGATCCACACGAATGGATGTTGCATCCAGACATTTTTCTTCAGATAGCACAAGCATGGGGAAAGCCGGACATAGATCTTTTTGCCTCCCCCCACAACCATCAACTGAAGAAATTCTGCACAACGACATACCATCCTCAAGCATGCAAAGTGGACGCCCTGTCCTTCAGCTGGAAGGCTCTAACAGTATATGCATTCCCACCGCTTCCGTTAATGACCAAGGTCTTACTGAAGATCAGGACAGAACAACCAAAAGTGATTCTGATAGCCCCGGACTGGCCAAGACAACACTGGTATCCACTGTTAAAGAGCATGTCACGCACGAAACCGTGGCCTCTTCCACAATGGCCACTACTTCTGACACAGCACAATTACAAAACTCTACACTCCAGTCTAAAAACCTTGCAGCTGACAGCCTGGAAAATACCTGGACTCCTAGCCAGGATAAACTAACCAAGAGGGTAAAGGATATCATCATGGAAGCTCGGCGGCCTTCCACAAGAAAGGCATACTCAGCAAAATGGAAAAGATTTCGAACCTGGAGCACCACAAAGGGTCAGGATGTGACAGTGATGAGCATTCCACATATCCTTGAATACTTGGCTGAAATGCTCCATAATGGCCTTTCTTATTCATCCATAAAAATTCATGCTTCAGCTATTTCAGCAGAGTATAACACTGATCCACCTGTATTTTCTCATCCTCTGCTAAGGCATTTTCTAAGAGGGATAAAAAACATCAACCCTCCAAGGAGACCTCCAGTGCCTGCATGGGACTTTAACTTCATGTTGGAAAAATTAACTCTGCCTCCCTTTGAACCAGCAGCATCTTCAGAACTGCAATTCCTGTCTTGGAAGACTGCCTTCCTTCTGGCCGTAACCTCGGCAAGAAGAGTATCTGAGTTACAGGCCCTCATGGCAGTACAACCATTTCTCATTTTCCATAAGGACAGAGTCTCTTTGAGAACCAATCCTTCATTCATGCCAAAGGTGGTATCCAGAGTCTCACTAAACCAAGCTATCCACCTGCCTACTTTCTTTCCAGACCCACAAAATAAGGGAGAGAAACTTCTGCATACCCTGGACATTCACAGACAGTTGCGCTACTACTTGGACAGAACTAAGCCTTACAGAAAAACTGACCAACTGTTTGTAGCCTATGCTGCCGGTGTACAAGGAAAAGCAATTTCCAAACAAACAATTTCAAAATGGATAGGAAATTGCATTCGATTCTGTTACTCCTTTCATGGAAAAGCTGTGCCAGCTAACATCAGACCTCATTCCACCAGAGCAACGGCCACCTCCACAGCCTTCTTAAGAGGGGTGGCTACAAAGGGCATTTTAGAAGCTGCTACATGGAGCTCTGTGCATACATTTTCCAAGCATTACAACTTGCCTTTATATTCCAGATCCAGAGCAGGCTTTGCTACTGCAGTCCTGCAGGGCATGTTAGCTACACCATCCTTTTCTTAGGTCCTACCTCCCCCAGCTTGGCTATGGTATTCTACCCATATGTAAGGACTGCAGATGCATCCTTGAAGGACATAGTACAGTTTTGTACCTACCATAAATGTAGATTTCCGATAGGTATGCATCTGCAGTCAGGTTTTCCCTCCCTCCTACCCCTCAGTGGTATTCTTTGGGTAACTATCCCTCTTTTCAGCTAGCTGGGGTTATCTTTTATGGTTTATTTGTTTTTTATTGCTGTGCATGATTGGAATTTATTCTTTTCTCCAAATTTAGCCTTCTTTAGAGGGCACCTGGCATCTGGGGCAAGAAAAACTGAGGAAGGTGGCGTCGGCTGACGCTTTTTTACCCCAGGCGCTCTGACGGGGAAAGGAGCGACATCAGCCGACGCCGGACCCAGACTTTGGAATCCGGCTGACCGAAGGGCTGCCTGAGGCAGGACAAACCCATATGTAAGGACTGCAGATGCATACCTATCGGACATCTACATTTATGTTAGGTACAAAACTGTACTGTCGGCCGACTCCTGAAATTTTCGAAATCAAATTTCAAATCCGAAGTCTTCAATAAAGCTAAGTACCCCATTGGGGAAATTTTTTTCTTGCTCCAGACCGATGTCAGAAAAAATTGTATTTCTTGTGGGAAGCAAATACCTCCATAAGGATTTCCACTCTTACTGTACTCCTTGCCTAGGTACTGATGACGTTGCTAGTTGTCGGTTTTGTGCTAGATTTAACCAACGCACTATTAAGTGTCGGTACGATTTTGCTTTTCATTATTTTGGCAGAAGGTTTAACTACATAATGCCGTCGGAACAACCGACGACCGGAATTCATAAAAAATGCAAGGATAAAGACAAGGACAAGCATCCAAGGTCCAAAACCGACAACCAAGCCTCTTCTAGGCCAGTCGCCGGTTCGCCGGTGCTCAGTGAGGCGCTTTTGCAGCCCCCGACTCCCACTACCTCAGAGCCACAGGCCGCCTCCAACTCCCACGTGGAGACAGTTAGGCCTCTGGATACTCAAGGTATTGGCCCTTCGGAAATTAATCCCTCAGATGGGTCCAGAGCCGCTGAGCAGGCATCAGCTTCTGAGGGTGTCTTCAGACCTACACAACTTTATATAAAGCCTACTTCAGCATCCAAGACAAAGTCTAAAACAGTTTTAAAGACAAGGAAACCAGTTCAGCATTCTCCAGGACAGGCTTCTATGCCTAAGAAACAGATGCTCAAAATGGCCAAAGACCTAATTACTTTGATCAGGGGTTCCCGTCCTCCTCCTGATAAGAGGCCTAGGCAAGACACTGAATATCATTCCTCTGATCAGGTTTCCATTTCCTCTGATTCCTCTTCTGATCAGGGATATTCTGTCCCTCCCTATTCTGATGCTGAAGATTCTATTCCTTCAGCTTCTCCTCCTGAGGACTATTCTTTTAGGGAAACCCTGCATACCATGAGGGAGCATTTCCATTGGGAGAGCCAGGGTTATTCCGATTCTAAGAAGAGACTTAGAGACTTTCTTTTACTTCCTCAGCACAGACCTCTTGCAATTCTCCTTGTTCTAGACATAGTAGATGTTTTTTCAGAGTTTGGCCTGTCTCCAGATTCTTTACCTCCTGCCCCTGTTAAGCCGGACAGATACTACAGGGTCCCAGACTCCCATAAATTTCTTTACAAAAACCCTGCTGCTGACCCATAAACTAAATCACGGGGTCCCAAAGGGGTCAAGACTGCTTCTGCCAGAAACCCTGTCCCCTCAGACAGAGATTCTAGGGCTTTGGACAGATGGGGGAAAAAAGTTTACACTTCTGCTACCTTGGCTGTAAGGACTTTAAATTGCCAGTTTAATATGCTCAAATATCAGCAATACTTAATGTCTTTGTTAAAACAAAAAATGTTGACAAATTCTGAATGTTCTGAGAACAAAGATTTGCAGGATTTATTGCATGCAGCCAAATAAGTGGGAAAACATACTTTGCAATGTGGCTGGATGCCTCGTGCAGGGCCGCTGTTACAGGTTCTGTTATTAGAAGGCATGCTTGGTTAAAGGAATAGAATCTGCCTGATCATGTTAAAGCAAAATTATTGGATGCTCCATTACAGCATGATACTTTGTTTGGTGTTAAGGCAGAGGAGGTGTTAAAGAAAATGGAGGATAAGGCAAAATCTATGCAGACAGTAAAGGATTTCTTACAGGTACAGCCACCCAGATTTAGCAGGAACTGGCCCTCTAAGAATTGGTCCTTTCCAGTGTCAGACAGACCACAAAGAGGCAGATTCAGATGCCCTAGAGGCAGGCAACAGCCCCAGGGCTCATACAGGCCCAAACAATATGGGGTGCTTCTACCTCCAAAAGTGGAGAAGACAAATCACAGCCTTATAGAAAACAGTCCCAATGACTTTCCTCTGCCAATGCCAAGCACTTATTTTTTGGCAGCACCCTTAGGGGGAAAGGTAGCACTTTTTTCACAAAACTGGCACAAAATTACCCAGGACAAATGGGTCTTAAATATAGTCTCTCAGGGTTACAGATTCCACTTTCACACCCTTCCAAAGGCAAAAGGCATGCCAGACCTGCCACGCAATCAATGGCAAGAGGCACAAAAACAAGTTTCATCTCTCATGGACATGGGGGCTATTCAGCCAGTGCCACTCCAGTAGCAGGGACAAGGATTTTAGTTAAGACTTCTCTTAGTTCCAAGAAAGGACAAAGCCTGGAGACCAATTCTGGACCTGTCTATTTTAAATACTTTTCTGGACGTCCCAAAATTCAAAATGTTGACTCTACAGCAGCTTCTGCCCATGCTGGACAAAGAAGGCTTGGCTTGTAACTTTGGACCTCAAAGAGGCATACCTGCATGTCCCAATCAAACAGTCTTGCAGAAGATACCTCCGATTCATAGCTGGCTCACTGCACTACCAATTCTCTGCACTGCCCTTTGGCTTATCTACTGCACCCAGGGTCTTCACAAAATTCCTGGCACCAGTAATTGCATTTTGCAGACAAAGAGGAATTCAAATATACCCCTACTTGGACGACTGCCTTATTCAAGCAAAGGACAGAGATATTCTACTACAGCATCTGGCATTTGTAAAAAGATTACTAATTTGCTTAGGGTACACAGTAAACGAAAAGAAATCAAAACTAGTACCCTCTCAAGAGGTAATATTCCTGGGTGCAAGCTTAAATACAGAATTAGTCCAACAATGGCTGCTTTGTGAATAGATCTCCCAAACAAGCAATAAAAACAATTGTAAAACAACGGGAGAGTGGCAGGGCAATATGCTCAAGACATTGATGGTAAAACGACGACACAAGCCACATTCCACCAAACACTGCTCATACAGCAATGTCCAGTTCACCACAGTTGAAAATCCAGAAATAAATAGTCCATTCAGTAGCATAACATCTACTTTATTAACTGATACAGAAGGCAAGCGCTTTCACCATAAAGGCTTCTTCAGGCCACACAAGCAAACTCATTTTACAGACATTTAAATAATTTAAGCTCTATTGACATCACTTCCGCGTACCTAATTAAAATCATTGGGTAGTCATGACAACATATACACTCAAAAAACTCATGACATTTCACCAAAAATCCACTAATTATATTGCTAGATTAAAAAAAAGCTTACTGACAGAACCCACATAGTAAAAGTAGCCGACTCCAAATCCAGCTCCAGACAAGTGGAGTACCTCAGGCTTCAGTCCTTGAACCGCTCTTGTTTGGTATCTACTTCTAAGGGACTCTGATTAACAGATTACTGCAAACTGGGTGCAATTATTGAATCCCCAAATGATGTGGATATTCTACAAAAGGTTCTTACAGAAACAGATGTTTGGTGCCAGAGCCATGGGCTCAAGCTCAATGCCAAGAAATGTATGGTTATCCCCTTTGGAGAAAAAACATGTACCCATGAATTACCACATAGGTGGCAGTACACTATAAACACCGAAAGTGTGATAAGAGACTTAGGGACACAGGTGAACAGTGGTCTCGCCTTCGATAACCACATCACCACAACATTCAGGAAACCCTTCTATGTGGCACACACCATCACTAAGGGCTTTTCATCCAGAAAAAGGAGATCATTGTCCCACTGTACTCATCCCTCATTAGACCCTTTATAGACTACAAAGCCCCGTTTGATATGTACCTCTCAAGACATCTGCAACAACTGGAAAGGCCGCAGAAATACCTCACTAAAAGAATCACAGGCCTAAAGCAGATGCCCTATGCTGACCGTCTAAAAAAAACTCCACCTATACTCTGTCACATATCGTCTATTCGGAGGCAATCTCTGATTAATATACAAGGCCATGTGAAACCCAGAGCTGTTGGACATGCTACACTTAAAGAAATCCCAATTCCTCAGAGAGACGAGCTCCAGGGATCTAAATCTTGTCATCACAATGATCAAAACATGCTGGAGGGATAGGTTCCTGACCCTGAGACTCCCCAGACTCTGGACTAGACTGCCCATACATGTCAAGCAGAACGCCTCTTTGGCCCTCTTCAAAGGAAACCTTCACTGGATGGGAGATAGGAAATTCACCCAGGGGTCACATCCGTCGCCCTACTAGACAGGGGTCCAGGAAAGTAAATATTTTGGGAAGAAATAGCCAGGGAATTGTTATGGCTAGGCTTGTATAGGCCCTAGGGCCGATAGCCTATTACCAACCTATGAACCTGTTGTATATGACAGTTTTTTTTTAAATGTCTGTTTCCAGCTTTTGTGATGCATGCACTCACTAATGTTTGGCAGGTTGATCCTTTTATACATTTTTCTTGCATCCATTTCAACCAATGTCACATTTTACAATACTATTTTTGTTTTGATGAAAACCCTCAAAAAAAGAAACACCCCAGAACCTCTTACCTAATACAAACACACACAGTTATGTACATATTCTATAATTAAGGTTAATACTCCTAATAGAAACAGTTGTCCCAAATGGACAGCTGCAAACACGGGGCCTTATCTGACAAGTTGAAGTTACCCTTGCAAAGATTCATGTTAACTGCTTGTGTTCCTACTTGCACTGATTGGCTTTTTTTCTATCTTTATTCCCCTCCCAGGTGTGAAAAACAAACTTGCATGCTTTCAGAAAACAGTATATTTTAGCCATGAAGAAACCAGTGCTTTGGCTTTTTTATTGACCTGGAAATTCACTTGACTCCATGGAATTGTAGAACAGGTTTTTAAAGAAAAGCCGAAATATTTTTGCTAAGAAGAACTTTTATTTACATTCTGTGCATTATCAGAAGAATGAGAAGCAGAGTCCCCTTCTGCTTGATGGCTCACTTTTTGTTTTACAAACGTTTGTATTTCTTCCTTAACCATCATCAAAAAATGACTTGAATTCTCCAGGATAAAGTATTCCGAAGACTGCTGGATACAGCAGCTTGAATCTCATATCTGCCTCTCAACATTTCCTGATTGCCAGAATAAATGTTTCTGCCTGGTCTACAGTAAATAATCATTTTCCACAAACACTTTACTATCTACAACTTTTAACACTTTTCCTTTTTGCCAAGATCAGCTCTTTTTGCTGGTAGTATTGCATTTTTACTAATACAGATCTTAGTTGCTTAGTTGCTTTCTCATTGCCAGGTTTAGAGCATACACATAGTCTGCCTGTTAAATTAACAGATCTTGCTGAAGAATACCAGTCCAGTTGCTTATTGTGCCTTCATAAAATTAATCTGTTGTTCTAAATTATCTGGTGCAACAAACAAAAATCAGATTTTCCCTCTATATGTCTCTAATTCTACCATTTTTTTAAACATCTCTTCTCAAGCAGTTTCATGTTCTGGCAGTCTTTTCTTCATTTCATTCTCTGATGTTGCAGTTTTATCAACACATCAGAGTGTCTGTTTATAGCATCTTCCATTTTTTCATCCTTTTTTGTTGATATACTCCTTCAGTGTTTCATTTATTTTAATCCGCTTTGAGCACATTTGACTTATGTTTTCCTGTAGATTACTGGCAGTCATGTCTTGCACCAAAGTTGGAGGTTGGACTGCTTTTTGCTGAGCAGCTGCAGGAATCTTCCCAGTCAGTGTTTCTCTTCACCTTTCTAATTTCTTTCAGACTCTGTTATTTTCTTCTTTGCTGGCATCCAGACAGTGTACTTTTTAGCCAGTAACTGATTTTTTTCAAAAAATGACAGAATTTCTGGCCATTGTCTCTCTCTTTTGTCACTGGGAGAGCTGAAGTTTAAGCTGATCAGTGTGTAGCCATCTTGGAAAATCCTGGTTTCCATTTCTGTACATATAAGCTTTTGCTGCTATAAGTGAATTTTGGGACTTCATCGTAGAATTTGATGAGACTAGTATATTTAAAATCCTTGAAGTTCAAGGCAGAGATTTTGTAGGTGAATGTCACTAGTTTATCATCTGACGTAACTGGGAAGGAGACACCAGAGGAATTGTGAATGAGGAAGCTGTATTTGTAAGGATCAGGTCAAGGATATTGTCTCCTGGGGAGTGGGTAACAATCTGGTCTGTGGAGTTTAGTTTGAATCTTTTAACTTCTGGCCATGTCTTGCATTTAATGCATTTGTTTTTCCAGTTTATTGAGGGGGTAGTTTGTCTCCTAAAAATAATGGCGTTATTGTTAATGGGGCATTCATTGGGTACATTTAGGAGCCTTGTGTGATTTCAGGGGACATAATGGATATCACGTAAAAGGCTGTAAACTTGAAAGATGGTCCTGGTAATGTGATTTGAAGCTCAGTTTGTTTTCTTTGTGGGTCTTTGGAGTCTTTCTGATGTAGTCCCTAACAAATGTGCAGATGCTACCACAGTTGCCATCAGCCCTGAGGGCATGGTAGGAATGACTTCTGTTTTTTTTTTTGTTTAATTATTGGGTAATTCTAAGCTGTTGGAGTTGATATGTCTACAGACAAGGCATTAGTAGTACAGTTGCCTTTTCTCTCTATTTGTGCATCCAGTGATTGGATATTGCTCCTTCATACATCTCCTGTTGCTTCTGCAGCTCATGTTGATTATTCAGAGTTTAAGGGGTATTCTGCACCTTTGCAAATTTCAGCAATTCACTGGGAGTCTTTCATATTATGAGTTAGAGCTCTTTCCCTTGTTTTGTCTTTTCATCCACATCCAGTTCAGAGAAAGCTGAAAAGTCTCTGACTTCCTCTAATAATGTTACGTCACTCATACTAGGTAACGGACTCTGTGGATGAGTAATTTCTGGTTTGGCTGTACTCATTAGAGGCCATAAACATGAAGAAATAAAGTTTGTTTATGAGAAATTATCCTGCCCACAAATAAATGCTATGATGACGTGCCTAACCATTTCTCTATAATGAGTGCTTAATCATCAGCCACTTGCTTAAAAAAAAAAAAAAACTGCATCTTGGCTTTGTAGTTGTTAATGTAGCTGTTTCTAAGAAATCTAGCAAGCCAACAGATCTCTGTACTTGACTAAATCACAGATGAATCCTTGACGGGTCTGGTAAAGAGGATGTATCATATCCATATGGTACAGTACTGGAGAGAAACCTTCTAACAAATTGTTGACTTGGGCCAAGATGTTGCTGCTGTTTGTGCTGGGGCAGGAAATGTGCAGATTGTCACAAACAACTAAGGTTAATATGCGCAAAATGTTACAGTGATTTAATAATACATTTGTCATTAATCCGTAAAACCTGCTGCTGGCGGAATTCAGAAAATAGGCTGGAAATTGTAGTAGGTAAATCCTCTTCCCACAATTCAGTAGTAGCAGGATGAATATTGTTATCACAGGCATCCTTGACCAGTTTACAAGATACATTACTTAACACTTGCATTTTTGAAGTCCTTTGTTCATTGTGTAGTGCTAAAATAGCTTTTACTTTAAGGAAACTGTAGCTCTAAACCAAAAATCTGCCCTTAGTGTGTCACTGGCAAATAGTTTAGGAGCAGAATAAGTAAGCAGCAATTTCAGGCTGTGTGTAAGCTTTTTGTGTAAATTGCACTTGTACTTTGAGGTAGCTTTTTGAGCTGCTCATAACATGGTAAATGTGTTTGCAGTTTGCATGTTCATTGTCTTTAATGCAGCACTGGTCATATGATAAATATCCTGTGGTACAGAGAACAGCAACATTTCACAGAATGTTATCCGGTGAATGGCAGATGAGGAAAAGGTAGTGTGGGCACATTCAGAAGTCCACCAATTTGCGGTTAAAACATAAACCCTGGCAATTTAATGAGAGTAACTACGTCCTGTTAATGGTTAAAAGATCAATATTTTGAGTAGAAATTAATGTAGATTGCATGTGTTGTAAAATCCTGTAAAAATGGTCCCATTAATGGTTAAAAGATCAACATTTTGAGTAAAAATGAATATAAATTGCATGTGTTGTAGAATTCTGTAAAAATACTACTTTTTAAAGGCATTATCTTGTAGGTCATATTCCCTAAAGATATCTGTACTTCTGTACAGGATTACTGAAGCCTTCTTACCCACTTTGTAATTACAGATGTACAAGCATTCTAATAACAAGATCATGACAAGTGGAGCAATTGCAGCTATGTTGTCTACAATCCTATATTCTCGACGCTTTTTCCCGTACTATGTGTACAATATTATTGGTGGACTTGACGAAGAAGGTAAGTGTGAATTTATTGATAAATTCCTCTTTCCAGATTGAAAAGGATGTGGGAAAACTCCTAAGTTGATGATAAAGAAATACACCACACAGTTGCTGGTAATGCCAGTGGATGTTGACTACATAATTTGAAAATTGTAAAAGTTTTAAACAACGTACCCAACACACTAGTCATAGGTGACACTGTAGTCAGGCACACTGATGTCCCACTCACCAGGCTAAACAAGGAGAAGGTTACTGTTAGCTGCCTGTCTGGTGCCAGGATATGCACATAACCCACGCACTCATGTCACTCCACAACAAGTATAAATATGACTCCGTCATTGTCCATGTTGGTGTGAACGACCTGAGACATACCTCCCTGGACTACATGAAAAGAGACATGGAAGAGCTCTCCGATATTGTAGCCCAGGCAGGTATGACCCTAGCCCTGAGTAGCATTCTGTCATTGCCCAGAATGATACCGCAGTACAAGGACAAAATGATTGACTTCAACAGTTGGCTAAGCTTCTAGTGTCATTCTAAGGGGATCCAGTATCTGTCTGTCTGGGATGACATGGTCGACAGACCACGATGCTTTGCCAGAGATGGCCTAAATCTGTCACCCCTAGGATTCCGGATACTGGCTAAGGCTCTTGCCGCCCCAATAGTGCCTTTTTAGGCAAGGCTCAAATGACAAATTTACCACCATAACAGGAAACAGGCAAACAAAAACTGAGGGTAATGCTACTCAGTGCACTCCTTAAAATGGAGAGCATTGAGATCTGTGCAGTGACTGTAACCTGGTTCAAGGCTCCAGAAGAGCACTCCTGCACTACCAGGCTATAACTCATACCACACTTTTTGGCCATGTAATATGGACACACCAGTCCACATCTCCAGGCTAGTTGCTTAGCATAATGCATCCGAGGTTATCCAAGTGCAACTAACTCTGGGCAAAATTGCATTCCAAATTGTAGCTCGTTACAGATCCCCCACCATGCCCCAGGATTCCCACTCCTCTTTTCTTGATATACTAGAAAATATTAGGGTTCAACCAAACACCCTAATAACTGGCAGATGTCCTTCAAGAATGCAACTGCAGTCATAACATATGGGTTGTCCTGCCTCAGGCAGCCCTCGGTCGGCCAAATTCCAAAGTCTGGGTCCGGCGTCGGCTGGTGTCGCCTCCTCTCCGACGTCACAACGGCTGAAGTATAAAGGCATCGGCCGACGCCATCTTCTTCAGTCTTTCTTGCCGCGCGGTGCCCGAAGCAGAAGCAGTTTGCAAGTGCCGGTCGGTCAGCTCCTGTATTTTCAGTACCGAAGTCATCTAAAAGCTAAGTACCCCGTTGGGGAACACTTATTCTCGCCTCAGCCGATGTCAGAACAAATTGAGAAAGTTAATAATTGTTTGTCTTGTGGTAAACAAATACCTCATAAGGACTTCCATTCTCTCTGCCTTCCTTGCCTGGGCCCAGACCACGACGTCTCGGCCTGTGCTGCCTGTGCTTGCTTTAATAAGCGCACTCTCAGGTGCCGGGCAGAATTCGCCGAGGACTTTTTCGGTGAATCCTTTGCGTATATCATGCCGTCGGATCAACCGACAACCCAATCTGCTAAAAAACGCAAGGACCGGCATCCACGGCCCACGTCCACTACCGATGCTACTCCCAAATCCTCGGCTAGTGCTCCAGCCCCCTCGGAAGTGGTAGATCAACCGCTCCAGGCCGGCGACACAGCGTTAACACGTCCTTCGGTCTCTGAGATCTCTCCGGTGCCGGTTGTGGATTTTCCCCTGGAAACCGAGGTTCTAGATCTACCCAACACCATTCCTGTGGACAAGGTAACCCCTGCACGTGGGGCTGCTAGGCCTCCTGTTTCCATGTCCATCAAAGCCTTTGCACGGGCTAAGGCCGCCAGTCAGGCCAAGGCCCATCCTAAACCTGTCCAGGCCCCTTCATCTGATAAGCAGATCATGTCTCTGGCTGCAGATCTTATTTCCCTTATCAGGGGGTCTCAGCCTCATCCTGACAGGGGTTCTCAGCCACCTGCAGAAAAAAGGCCTAGAACTGAGCAGGCGGACGACCTCTCCTCGGATGAAGCCTCTGGGGATTCAGAGCATTCTAATGCCCAAGAAGAACCCTTCCAGGCCTACGAGGACTCTGATGCTGAGGAATCTATTCCCTCTGCCTCCCCTCCAGAGGATTTCTCTTTTGGTGAAGTCCTGCATTCCATGAGGGAACATTTTCAATGGCAGGGTCAGGAATTTTCTGACTCCAGGAAAAGGCTTCGTACTTTCCTCAAGCTTCCCCAGCACAGACCCTTGGCTATCCCTCCAGTTATGGATGTTTTGGATGATGTTTACTCTGACTCCAGTGCCAACCCTGATTCTCTTCCTTCTGCTCCTGTCAAGCCGGACAGATATTACAGGGTCCCTGACACTCACAAGCACCTTTTTAAGGCTCACTCTGTGGACCTAGAAACTATTTCACAGGGCCCCAAGGGAGTGGCTTCCTCCTCTGCCAAAAACCCACTGCCAGCTGACAGGGAAGCAAGGTCCCTGGAGAGATGGGGTAAAAAAGTATATACCTCTACTACTTTAGCCATGAGGTCTCTTAACTGCCTATTTCACATGTTTCAGTACCAAGATTTTCTCCTAGATGATTTACAGAAAAAGTTAGCCTCTCCTGAGCCTATTGATAAAAGGCACTGCAGGATCATATTCATAACACTCAGCAGGTTAATAACCATTTTCTGCAGTGTGGTTATGATGCACTGGAAGCTTCATGTAGGGCAGCTATGACTGGGGCTGTAATACGTAGACATGCTTGGTTGAAGGATCAGTCTTTGCCTGACCATGTTAAAGTAAAGTTACTGGATGCACCATTGGAAAAACAAAAGCTTTTTGGTGCTACTGCACAAGATGTATTGAAATCCATAGAGGAAAAAGCAAAGTCAGTACAGACAGTCAAGGATTTCCTTCAGGTTCAGCCACCCAGATTCAGCAGAAACTGGCCCTCCAAGAATTGGTCCTTCCCCGGCTCTGACAAGTTTCAAAAGGGAAAAAGCAGACATGGCTGAGGTAGAGGGCAGTACCGAGGATCTTACAGGGGATGCCAATGGCAACCTCCAAATCAAAGAAGTGGCACAGACAATTCAGCTACACCACAAGGACAGTCACAATGACTTGACTTTCGTACCGCCTACAAAGGTTCAAAGAGAAGCACCTTTGGGTGGAAAATTAGGCTTATTCTCACAAAACTGACATATCTTAACCAAGGACAATTGGATTCTGGATTTGATAGACAAGGGTTACAGATTCCACTTCCACACATTACCAATAAAACAAGGCATGCCAAACCTGCCACATCATCAAAGGGCAGAGGCACTCACTCAAGTTTCCAAGCTATTAAGTATAAAAGCAATAGAAAGGGTTCCTCCTCAGGAACAAGGCCAGGGATTTTATTCAAGATTGTTCCTTGTTCCAAGAAAAGAAAAGAAGTGGAGACCCATACTGGACTTGTCAACTCTAAACACTTTTCTCATTGTGCCAAAGTTCAAAATGCTGACGTTGCAGCAACTTCTTCCCATGATGGGCAAGGGGTCTTGGCTGGTCACTCTGGACCTCAAGGAGGCATACCTGCATGTCCCAATCAGACAAAGCTGCAGAAGATACCTCAGATTTCTTGCAGGGACAGAGCATTATCAATTCTCAGCATTGCCGTTTGGCTTATCTACTGTGCCCAGAGTGCTCACGAAATGCCTGGCATCAGTAGTGGCACACTGCAGACTGCAGGGGATTCAAATATACCCCTACTTGGACGACTGTCTCATACAAGCAGACAACAAACAAACCTTAAAAGGGAATTTGGACTATGTCATGCATCTACTACAGGCCTTGGGATACACAGTCAACATTCAGAAGTCAAACTTACTACCATCCCAACAAATTATATTCCTAGGAGCCAAACTGGACACGGAAAAACAAATGGCCTACCTCACAGAGGAAAAACAGCAGCATTTACCAGAGTACTTCAAAGGCCTAGCAAAGCTTTCCCAGCTAACTGCAAGGAAAATCCTGCAGGCCCTGGGCTTTATGGCATCTTGCATCCTTCTGATACCTTTGGCAAGACTTCATATGAGAAAGCTGCAATGGTATCTAAAAAACTTATGGTCTCAACACAGCAACAGCCTAGAGGACATAATCCCACTTATTCCATGTCTGCAAAAGGAATTTCTATGGTGGGCTCAAGCCAGTCAACTAAACGAAGGCATGCCTTTCAACAGACCTCAAGCAGACCAAATGATAACAACAGACGCCTCAGACCATGGATGGGGGGCGCACATGGAGGGCAGATGCATTCAAGGTCTTTGGACGCCAAAGGAAAGACATCTGCACATAAACCAAAAGGAGATGCTGGCAGTGATGCATGCCATCGAGACTTTCGAAAAAACACTAAGACAGGGACATCTGCTAATAAGGACAGACAACACTACTGTCATGTGGTACATAAACAAGCAGGGAGGCACTCATTCCTACCCCCTCTGCAGACTAACAATGCTTCTCTGGGAAAAATCCCTGAGCTTGAGGATACATTTACAATCCCAGTTTGTACTAGGCAAGGACAATGTACTGGCGGACAATCTGAGCAGAAATTTCATGGATCCACACGAAATGCTGCACCCTCACATTTTCTCTCAACTGGCAAGGACATGGGGAAGACCGGACGTAGATCTTTCTGCTTCCCACTTAAATCACCACCTGGAAAAGTTCTGCACAAGGACTCACCACCCTCTAGCTTGGAAAACGGATGCTCTCTCCTTCAGCTGGAATTCTCTAAAAATTTATGCATTCCCTCCCCTGCCTCTGCTGACCAAGGTGATACTGAAGATCAAAGCAGAACAACCAACAGGCATCTTGATAGCTCCAGACTGGCCGAGGCAACACTGGTACCCATTGCTATTGACCATAACTCGGACCAAGCCATGGCCTCTGACCCTATGGCCCCTGCTCCTAACTCAACACAATTACAATACTGTACATCAAGACCTGAAAACATTGCATTTGACAGCCTGGAGGCTACCATGACTTCAGCACCAAACTCTCTTTCCAAATCTGTTCAAGAGATTTTGATGGAAGCACACAGACCTTCCACCAGAAAAACCTATTCAGCCAAGTGGAAGAGATTCAGTATCTGGAATGCCAACAGGGGTCAGGACACAGCATTACTGAGTATACCTCAAATATTAGAATACTTGGCAGAACTATTTCATACTGGACTCTCATACTCCTCAATAAAGATTCATGCCTCAGCAATCTCAGCAAAATACAACTGTGACCCTCCAGTTTTTTCGCATCCTCTGCTAAGACAGTTTCTAAGAGGGATAAAGAATATTAAACCTCCCAGAAAACAGCCAGTACCTGCATGGGATCTCAACTACATGTTGGAAAAACTAACTCTCCCTCCATTTGAGCCAGCAGCAACCTCAGAAATGCAATTTCTGTCATGGAAGACTGCCTTCTTATTGGCAGTCTGCAAGAAGAGTTTCGGAGATACGGGCACTCATGGCAGTGCCCCCCTTCCTCATTTTTCATCAAGACAGAGTCTCTCTAAGAACCAACCCTACATTCATGCTAAAAGTAATTTCCAGGGTGTCTCTAAATCAAGCTATTCATCTACCTGCATTCTTTCCCAATCCTCAAAATAAGGGGGAAAAACTTCTGCATACTTTGGACATACACAGACAGAACTAAGGCCACAAGAAGGTCTGATCAGCTGTTTGTAGCCTATGCTGCTGGAGTACAAGGAAAAGCAATCTCCAAGCAAACAATTTCAAAATGGATTGGACATTGCATCAGATTTGGTGTGCCAGCCAATATCAGGCCACATTCCACCAGAGCTATAGCCACTTCCACAGCTTTTCTAAGAGGAGTGGCAACAAAGGACATTTTAGAAGCTGCTACACGGAGCTCCGTGCATACATTTACCAAGCACTACAACCTGCCCTTATACTCCAGATCCCGAGCAGGCTTTGCTTCGGCAGTCCTGCAGGGGATTTTAGCTACACCATCCTTATCTTAGTTCCATCCACCCCCAGCTTGGCTATGGTACTCAACCCATATGTTATGACTGCAGTTGCATTCTTGAAGGACATAGTACAGTTTTGTACCTACCATAAATGTAGATGTCCGATAGATATGCAACTGCAGTCGGATTTTCCCACCCTCCTACCCCTCGGTATCCTTCTTTTTTGGGTCCCTACCCCTCTTCCCTTCAGCTGGGGGTATCTCCTATGGTGTATCTGTTTATTACTGTTGTGCATGTTTTGGATTATTTTATCCATTTACCAAATTTAGCCTTCCAAGGAGGGCACCTGGCATCTGGGGCAAGAAACACTGAAGAAGATGGCGTTGGCCGATGCCTTTATACTCCAGCCGTTGTGACGTCGGAGAGGAGGCGACACCAGCCGACGCTGGACCCAGACTTTGGAATTCGGCCGACCGAGGGCTGCCTGAGGCAGGACAACCCATATGTTATGACTGCAGTTGCATATCTATCGGACATCTACATTTATGGTAGGTACAAAACTGTACTTTTCAACTACCCCACCATTAACTGGGAAAACTACTCGTGTACCAGCTCCTTCGCTCAACGCTTTTTGGAATTCATAAATTCCAATGCCCTGGTTCAGCTTATCCACACCCCCACCAGGGGCAACAATATCCTAGACCTAGTCATTACCAACATGAGTGACCGGTGTTCCACACCTGAAGTCAACTCCTCGTTGGTCCGAGCCGACCATAAGCTAATCACCCTAGATATCCACATCCCACCCCCACCTCCCATTAAGGAAACCACAGTAAAAAATTTCTCCAAAGCTAACTTTATGCTTCTTAAGACAGAAGTGGTGAACTTCATGACACCCATGCTGATGAACGGTACAGTTACGACTGCTGAATCCTGCACAAATGCACTCTGTAAGCACTTACACGAGTGCATGGATCGTGCTATCCCAAACAGAACCAAGACACTATCCTCCCATAAAAAGGAAGCCAATCTGGTGATCCCCTGCCATAAACAAACTGTACAACAGAAGGAAGAAACTGTTGCAAAAGAGTGTAAAATCCCATGAGTAGAGGAGCTTCCTGGTCAACCTCAGTAAGAAGCTCAGATCCCTTAAAAGATCCTCCAAAGCTAGCTATGAAAAAAATATTGCCACTGATTCAAAGGACAACCACAAAGCATTTTATAGCTATGTCAAGAATCTCAGTGGCATCACCCAGATCTGCTGAGTTACAGCACAACGGCACGAAAATTACAGAACAAACCGATATTGCCAACATCCTGGCAGATAGGTTCAGTGCTAACTTTAGCCCCCTCTCACACACCCTAAAGGGCCCATATCTATATAGGAAGAATGCATCGTCCCTGTAATCACAACTACGCAGGTAAGAGCTGCACACTCTAAAGCCAAAAACACAGCATCCATGGGACCAGACAACATCCCAGGCTGCGTTTTACACGAACTTAAGAACAAACTGGCTCCCCACCTAAGCACCATGTTCAATCATAGCCGCTTTGTGCCCACTGAATGGCACACAGCAACAGTTATCCCACTCCATAAAGGGGGAGCCACCACTGATCCCGGGAACGATCGCCCTACTAGCCTGACGAGCCTAGTCTGAAAGGCCACGGAACATATCATCATGGAACTCATAAACAAAGACATTGGTAACCTCCAAACTCTGGAACCCAACCAGTTTGGGTTTGTGAAAGACAGATCATGCCTCTTGAACCTGATTGTCTTCTTTGAGGCAGTCACCAAAGCTGTAGACGAGGGTAAGGTGGTTCACACAGCCTGTCTTGACCTCGCCAAGGCTTTTGACACCATCCCCCATTCTGGAATTATAGCTAAATTCACTAAACTATGTGTAAATCCCTATGTCACAAGATGGGTTGCCAACTGGCTCACTGACAGAACCCACACTGTAAAAGTTGCAGACTCCAAATCTGACTTCAAACCAGTGACAAGTGAAGTACCACAGGATTCAGTCCTGGGACCTCTCCTGTTTGGTATCTACTTCTCTGAAGTACAGGCTAACACAGAAGGCCTCTGGCTAACAAAGTTCGCAGGTGACTGCAAACTAGGAGCCATAGTCGAGTCCCCAAATGATGTGGACATTCTACGGAAGGGCCTCACTGAGACAGATGCCTGGTGTCAGAGCCATGGCCTCAAGCTCAATGCCAAAAAGTGCATTGTCATCCCCTTTGGTAAAAAAAACTCTACCTGTAAATTACCACATAGGCAGCAGTCTGCTTAACACTGAATGTGTGGTGAGAGACCTTGGGTCCCAGGTGGACAGTAGTTTCTCCTTTGCTAATCATCGCCACAGTAGTCGGGGAGTCCTTCTCCATGGCACATCACATCACAAAATGGTTCTCATCCAGGAAAAAGAGGTCATTGCTCCCCCTCTACTCAACACTCAGAACCATTATAGAGTACAACGCCCCTTTTGGAATGTAGCTCACAAGACATTTACAGCAGCTGAAAAGGCCACAAAAGTACCTCTCAAAAGAGGATTACTGGCCTCAAACAGATGCCCTACACTAAACATCTCATAAAACTCCAGCTTTACTCCATAGCATATTGCCTACTCCGAAGTGATCTCTTCCTAACATTTAAAGCTATGTCAAACTCAGAGCTTTTGGACATGCTACACCTAAAGAAATCCCAATCCCTCAGAGCCACACGCTTTAGAGACCTAAACCTTGTCACCACAATAAACAGGACATGCTGGAGGGATAGAGTCCTGTCCCAGAGACTTCCCATACTCTGGAACAAGCTACCTATCTATGTCAAGCAAAGTTTCTCAATCAAGAAAAATATTGATGAGTGGATGGGAAATAGGAAATGCACCCCAGGGATTACTTCTGTGGCTCTACTCGACAGTGGCACAGGAAAATAACATTCTTGGGTGGCGTAAGCCAGGGAACCTTGTTGGCTAGGCTTACTTAGGCCCTTGACCGATAGCCTGTTACCTATGAACCTATTATGTAGAAAACTCTAAGTCACATATGCTGTTTTAGGAGTCTTAAGCTTTTTCATGCTGATGATCTTGATGATGGCTCACATATGAAGGGGTTAGAATTGCTTCTCGTCTTGCACTTAAGCAGTGAGAAAATGTAGTGGTTTGTGGTGTTGGAGTATTTATCTATTTTTCATGTGTTTCTTTGCACATTTGTGTGACCTCATCACATTAAACAGATGCAGTTCCTGTAACTTAGATTACTTTATTATGGGTATGCAATGGACCTGAAAGCAATATAAGTTTAATTTAGGTTTAAAATTGGTATTGATGTTGGAGTCCTAGCTTATCATAGGACTTACCATAGTTGTGTGAAGTTTCAAAAAAAAATGTCCATCATGGTTCATTACACGTTCTGCCTTATAACTTTTGCATAATAGCACTTTCTCGTACTTAAGCTTTAAAAATTAACATGAAAAAGGAAACGTGATTTGTGTTGCTATTTACTGCAAAGATATTTGCTTTAGTGACCCTTTTCTCTATAATGGCTGTCGCATTGTAAATATTTAGTATTTGTTTATTAGGTTATTACCTAATTCACCAGTGGAGATATTTATATTTTTGTTGACTGGACTCTGCAGCAATGTCCATCTGCATCCATTATTGTGGTTGACAAATTTGCTCCAGATTATCATTGAAAGTGTTATTTCCATACTAGGTCAACTTTTCCTGAACATTTTTCCTTTTCCTGAACATTTTAATAACCTTCTTATAAATTTTCCCTTTCCAAGTGTATACTTTCAACCAATCTTTTTAGAGGTCACTGTCCTTGTCCTCCCAGCTTATTTTGTCATCTACCTTCATCTGCTTTAGCCATCTTTTTCAGCCTTCACTTTTCCAGTGCATTTTATTCTACTCCTTATCATGGTCGCATCCTTTTTTTCCTTGTTCTTTGTAGTGTCACAGGACAACCTGATTAATATTTTCCATACCTTCATTCATGTCAGTTGCTTTTTGTTCAGTCATTTAATCCTATTCCGAGTACTTGCCCGCCATATGTCATTTCTCAAAAACATTGCCTAGCCATGCATATGTCACTGTTATCCCCCTCTGGTATCCTTTGCTCCATGTTCACATCTGCTCCCAGTAGCTGTTGTATTCACCTTGCCTGTTGTAATATCTAGTTTACTAACAAAACCACATTCTCTCTTCTTAAAACCCGTGTATGCTTCTAGCTCTGCATAGATGATCGTGTTTCACTGTTGCAGTCATTACAATTGGGTTATCCTGCTGGCAGGCTACCTGCAGTCGGCCCGAGTTCCAAAGTCTAGGTCTGGCGTCGGTTGCTGTCACCTCCTCCCTGACGTCAGTGCACCAGGGGTATAAAAGATGAAGCTGACGCCATTTTCTTCAGTCTTTCTTGCCGCGCGGTGCCCGAAGCAAAAGCAGTTCGCGAGTGCCGGTCGGCGACTCCTGAGATTTTCAAATTCGAATTTCAGATCCGAAGTCTTCATTAAAGCTAAGTACCCCATTAGGGAAACTTTTTTCTTGCTCCAGACCGATGTCAGAAAAAGTTAATTGTATTTCTTGTGGGAAGTAAATACCTCATAAGGATTTTCATTCTTACTGTATTCCTTGCCTAGGCCCTGACCACGAAGTTGCTAGTTGTCGGTTTTGTGCTAGATTTAACCAACGCACTATTAAGTGTCGGTACAATTTTGCATTTCATTACTTCAGCAGAAGATTCAATTATATAATGCCGTCGGAACAGCTGACTACTGGAGTTTATAAAAAGCGCAAAGAAAAAGAAAAGGACAGGCATCAGAGGTCCAAAACCGATGAGGCTTCCGCTAGGCCTGTCGCTGGTTCTCAGTGAGGAGCTTTCGCAGCCCCTGACACCCGCTACCTCAGCCACAGGCCGCTCCCGACTTCCATGTGGAGCTGACTAGGCCGCTGGAAACTTAAGGTATTGGACACTCAGAAACTTTTCCCTCAGATGGGTCCGGAGCCGCTGAGTAGGCATAGGCTTCTGAGGGTGTGTTCAGTCCTACACTGTTACATGTGAAACCAACTTCAGCTTCAAAGGCAAAGACTAAAGCAGCTGTAAAGACAAAGAAACAAGTACAGCATTCTCCTGGACAGGCCACCATGCCTAAAAAAACATGCTTAAAATGGCTGAAGACCTAATTACTTTGATCAGGGGTTCCCATCCCCCTCCTGATAAGAGGCCTAGGCAAGAGATAGAATATGAATCTTCAGATCAGGTTTCCATTTCCTCTGATTCCTCTTCTGAACAGGAATATTCTCTTCCTCCCTATGAGGATTCTGATGCTGAAGAATCTATCCATTCAGCCTCTCCTCCTGAGGTTTTTTCTTTTGGGGAGACCCTGCTTACTATGAGGGAGCATTTCCACTGGGAGAGCCAAGATTACTCGGAATCCAAGAAAAGGCTCAGAGACTTCCTTTTATTACCTCAGCACAGGCCCCTTGCTATTCCTCCTGTTTTAGACATTGTAGATGTATTTTCAGAGTCCGGACTGTCTCCTGACTCTCTACCACCAGCTCTTGTTAAGCCAGACAGGTACGACAGGGTTCCTGATTCACATAAATTTATTTATAAAAACCCTGCTGCTGACCCAGAAACTATCTCTCAGGGTCCCAAATGGGTCAAGGCTTCCACTGCAAAACACCCTATCCCCTCTGATAGGGATTCAAGGGCCCTGGACAGATGGGGGAAAAAGATTTTATACTTCTGCTACCTTGCCTGTAAGAGCTTTAAATTGCCAGTTTCATATGCTTAAATATCAGCAATATCTTATGTCACTGCTTAAACAAAAAATGTTGACAAATTCAGAATGTGCAGAAAACAAAGAAATGCAGGATTTATTGCATGCAGCTGAACAAGTTGGAAAGCATACTTTGCAATGTGGTTTTGATTCTCTAGAGGCCTCCTGCAGGGCCGCTGTTGCAGGTTCTGTCATTAGGAGGCATGCTTGGTTAAAAGAACAGAATCTGCCCTATCATGTTAAAGCAAAACTATTAGATGCTCCATTACAGCATGATACCTTCTTTGGTTTTAAAGCAGAAGAGATGTTGAAGAAAATGGAGGACAAAGCTAAATCTATGCAAACAGTCAAGGATTTCTTGCAGGTACAGCCTCCCAGATTTAGCAGGAACTGGCCTACAAAACATGGGTCCTTTCCAGTGTCAGACAGGCCACAGAGGCAGACACAGATGCCCCAGAGGCAGATCATCATACAGGCCTAAACAATGGGGTGCTTCTACCTCCAAAAGCGAGAGGAAAAATCACAGCCATACAGGAAACGGTCTCAATGACTTTCCCCTGCCAGCACCAAGCACTTATCTTCTGGCAGCTCCTTTGGGGGAAAACTAGCACTTTTTTCACAAAATTGGCACATGATCACCCCAGACAAATGGGTCTTAAATATCTTATCACAAGGCTACAGGTTCCACTTTCGCACCCTGCCAAGGCCAAACGGTATGCCAACCTGCCACACAGTCAGTGGGCAGAGGCAGAAAAACAAGCTTCATCCCTCATGGACATGAGAGACATTCAATTCAGCAAGTACCACAGCAAGAGCAGGGACTAGGATTTTACTCAAGGCTATTCTTGGTACCCAGAAAGGACAAAGCCAGGAGACCAGTACTGGACCTGTCTATCCTAAACACATTCCTGGATATTCCAAAATTCAGAATGCTAACTCTGCAGCAGCTTCTGCCCATGCTGGGCAAGAAGGCTTGGCTTGTGACTTTAGACCTAAAAGAGGCATACCTGCATGCCCCAATCAGACAGTCATGCAGAAGATACCCCAGATTTATAGCTGGCTCAATGCACTACCAGTTCTCTGCACTGCCCTTTGGCTTATCTACTGCACCCAGGATCTTCAAAAAATGCCTGGCACCAGTAATTGCATTTTGCAGACAAAGAGGAATACAAATATATCCTTACTTGGACGACTGCCTTATTCAAGCAGAGAACAAGGACATTCTACTACAGCATCTGGCGTTTGTAAAAAGATTACTTACAGGTCTAGGGTACACAGTAAACGAAAAGAAATCAAAACTCGTACCCTCTCAAGAGATAATATTCCTGGGTGCAAGCTTAAATACAACTGCCCAGATGGCTTATCTCACGCCAGACAAACACAGACAAATGACTACTTATTTCAAAATGTTTGTCACAAAGACCCAGTTATCTGCAAGAAAAATTCTGCAGGCTTTGGGCTTCATGGCATCCTGCATTCTGCTAATTTCATATGCAAGACTGCATATGAGGAACCTTCAATGGTATCTAAAAAGTGTTTGGACACAACATTGCCACATCCTTGAAACAGTAATTACCCTCATTTCCTGCCTGCAGCAGGAGTTTCGATGGTGGGAAAAAGCATGTCACCACAACACGGGACAGCCATTCACCTTACCCACAGCCAGGCAGACATTGACAACAGATGCATCAGATTATGCCTGGGGGGCCCATATGGCAGGAAGATGTATTCAGGGCACATGGTCCGCAAGTCAAATGCATCTACATGTCAATCAAAAAGAGATGCTAGCTGTTCAGAATGCCCTGACAGCCTTCAAGGATCTACTTCATCCAGGACAACTACTGATAAAGACGGACAAAACTACAGTCATGTGGTACATAAACGAGCAGGGAGGCACACATTCCTACCCCCTCTGCAGACTAGCCATGAACTTTTGGGATACAGCATTGACTTACCAAGTGTATCTGCAAGCACAATTCCTGCCAGGAAGGACAAATACTCTGGCAGACTAAGCAGAAACCTAATGGATCCCCACGAGTGGAAATTGGATCCACAAGTCTTCAACATGATAACGAGGAACTGGGGATGCCCGGACATAGACCTATTTGCCTGCCCTCACAACTGCCAACTACAGAGATTCTGCACAAGGACTTATCACAAGCAAGCATGGAAAGTGGATGCTGTATCTTTCAGCTGGAAAAACCTAACAGTATATGCCTTTCCTCCTCTACCTCTCATTCCCAAGGTACTCCTCAAGATCAGGCAAGAAAAGCCAAAAATGATACTGATTGCCCCAGACTGGCCCCGCCAGCACTGGTACCCAATCCTAAAGAGCTTGTCTCAATGCCCAGCTTGGATATTACCTCACATTCCTCACTTATTAACCCAACAAGACAGTCAAATACTGCACAGCCAACTCAGGACCTTAAACCTGGCAGCATGGCAGATAATGTAGCCATTCAAGAGACACCTCTCTCTAAAGCAGTGATGGATGTTATTTTGGAGGCCAGGAGGCCTAGCACCAGAATATCTTATGCAGAAAAATGGAAGAGATTCTGTGCTTGGAACCAGGCACAATGTATTGACATGATTGTTCCAAATATTCCTCAGATTTTGCAATAGTTAACAGAGATGCTGGATAAAGGCATTTCCTTTTCATCAATTAAAATTCATGCCTCTACCATTTCAGCTCATTACAATACAGAACCACCTATTTTTTTTCTCATCTGTTACTAAGGCAGTACCTCAGAGGGGCCAAAAACATAAGACCTCCAAGGAGAGCACCAGTACCTGCATGGGTCCTCAACTATGTCTTGTAAAAACTCACACTGCCTTCGTTTGAGCCAGCCTCTGCAGCTGATATAAAATTCTTATCCTGGAAAACAGCTCTGCTCCTAGCAATAACCTCCGCTAGACGAGTCTCAGAGTTACAGGCACTCATAGCTGTGGAACCCTTTGCCATTTTCCATCCTGAAAGGGTTTCTCTGAGGACAAACCCTACATTTATGCCTAAGGTAGTGTCCAGTGTGGCCCTTAACCAAATAATTCATTTGCCTTCCTTTTATCCAAACCCACAGAATAAGGGTGAGAGACTTCTACATTCTTTGGACATTCACAGGCAGCTACGCTTCTACTTGGACAGAACCAAAGCTTTCAGAAAGACTGAACAACTTCTAGTGGCATATGCTGCAGGATCACAAGGAAAGCCTATCTCACTATTACAAAGTGGATAGGCCTCTGCATTCGTTTCTGCTATTCACAGCATGGCAAATCAGTGCCTAAGGGCATTAGGCCACATTCAACCAGAGCAGCAGCCTTCCTCAGAGGAGTACCAACCAAAGACATCTTAGAGGCTGCAACTTGGAGTTCAGTGCATACTTTTACAAAGCACTATCACTTACCTCTCTACTCTAAATCCAGGGCAGGCTTTGCCACTGCAGTTCTGCAGGGCCTGATAGCCTCTCCTAATCCTATTTAGCACCAGCCTCCCAACCTTAGCTTTGGGATTCAACCCAATTGTAATGACTGCAACAGTGAAACACGATGAACATAGTACAGTTGTGTACCTACCACAAATGTAGATGTTAGAGTGTATTCACTGTTGCAGTCCAGGTTACCCTTCCAACATCCCCCTTTTCATTTGCTGGGACTTACCTGTACTTCTCTATTCTATACAACCTATGTGGTATATTTGTTTGTAGATGAAGGAAAAGTTGTTTTTTGTGCATGCATGCTTATTGGCATAATTTAGCCTACCATTTTAGGGGCACCTGACATCTGGGGCAAGAAAAACTGAAGAAAATGGCGTCGGCTGCATCTTTTATACCCCTGGTGCACTGATGTCAGGGAGGAGGCGACAGCAACCAACGCCGGACATAGACTTTGGAACTCTGGCAAACTGTGGGTAGCCTGCCAGCAGGATAACTCAATTATAATGACTAACAGTGAATACACTCGAATGTCTACATTTATGGTAGGTACACAACTGTACATTTCTTTTCTTTCTGTGTTAATAGTAATGTGCCGTCATGTTTGACAAGTGCTATTGTACTGGGAAGCCATAAAGTTTGGGTTTTACCTACCTTGCTTTGCTTCTTTCCCAGCCAGAAGTATTATCAGCTGTGCCTCAGTCCCTTTGGCTTTGTGCTGACATTCCTTTGAACCTTGGCACTTGAAGATCCCATATAGTTAGTTTTGCTAGCATTTCATAGGCTCGTAGGAGGTTACTAGGCTGATGGCCCTGGGACCCTTACAAGCCCAGCCAAGAGTTTATCCCCAAAAAGAAACCTCAGTCAACACCTGTCACCCATGTCAAACCCCTGGAACAAATTTGTGGTTTCCCATTCACTTAAGGGTGCACCTGAAGAGGGTCAGCAAGGTGCTATGTGGCGTTAAACACCATAGTTCAGGTTATGCTATAACAGAATAACTATGCAAAAATAGCCAAAAGTACATGTATTTTTCTTTGAAATTTTATTTCATATGCATTTCTTAACTGGGGTAGAGCTCTTCTGTCCATGGACCATTTTCAGATTCATTCCAGGAGTACTGTCTGGTTAAGTGACTTGCTCAGAGTCACACAGTTGGGCAAATTGGGGCTGTGGGATTTCAACCCTGGACCACAGGAAATCGCTCACAGTCTTGACCATCTGTGCCATCTGCCAGACCACTCTTTAATCAAAACATCATTGAATGCCCAGAACTCTGCAGGGCTAATAGTCAACAATGTCACTTACTCTTATCCAGAGGACATAACCATTCTACTAGTGGATACATTTAGCTCTAACCTTACTCCACTCTCCTTTCCTACATTCTAAAGTGTCATACCTACACCCCCCCCTTTCCAATCTCACAAGAGCAAGTCCTTAAGACACTGTCCATGGCCAAGAATGCTGTTTGTGTGGCCTGATAAGTTATCTGGCTGCTTAGTGGCTAACCTGAAACAGGACCTGTCAATCCGCCTATGACAAAGGGAGATACTGCCAGCACATCTAGCTGGAATTATATAAATTAAGTATGTCATTGGTGAGCATCAGCATGATCTATATAAGATGCTTGTGTTACAAATGTATTTGAACTGTTTGTCATGTGTATTTCAAACAGCTGGTACTGAAGTGCGTGTTGAAAAGGTATTTTGTAAAGTACTGCGTTTAAAGATATATCCACAGTGTGCCCTGCTGGAACAGAACAGAAATGTGCATACACTATTGTAACTGTTTGTGTATATTTTAACAGTGGAAACTGGAACTCGGGAGGTTAATTTCAGTCCAGCAAAACTTCAGAAAAATAGCTGAAATTAAATTACTTTGTGACAGCAAGAGACAGGATGTCCAAAACTAGGGAGCTTGCTGCATTGTCTTGGAAACGTTTTACTTTTTTATAACTTCCAGCATGTGCCAAAGATCTGAGGAAAAGCCATTGTCTGTGTACTTTTACAGGTAGATGCTAAATACTGATAGCTTCCAGCAGTGGGGGTTTCACCTGGGATAGAGTCAGATGACAAGAAATGATGTCATTCTGCGAGCTATCCCAGCAGTGATATTTGAGAGATGAATTTGAGAACTGTCTTGGAGAGACTGCGTGTTCTGTATTCTGCCTTTGACCTGACAACAACTGGATCCATTCACCACACATCTGCCTTGCTCTGTAAGTAAGTTTCTGATGCATAGTAACTCTTAGATATAATCAGGAATATATCAAAGCGTAGCTTAGATATTTTTCTTTATTTATTTGAGACTGTCCTGCAATGTTTTTATAAGTATTTTCTGTGATTTTGAACTCTGATGTCACTGTAAATATATATTTAGTATCGTCTTATTTTATTAATTATTATTAATTATATATAATCCTTTCATTGTGGCTGATCTGTGCAGCGATATTTAAATTCTGAGACTGCTTGCATGTTTATTTGATGACACTGTGGGACACTTCTAACAGCCTTGATGTTGATCAAATTACCATTTGTTTTAACAGTAACATTACACAATAAGACCCATTTGTTAAGGGCCTTAAAGTAGCTGCTAAGGAGCTGGCTGGTGGCAGTGATAACTACATTATAGTCTGGACAAAAGGGGAATAGTTAGTAAATCTTTGCCAGCCTTTCCCGTGTGTGTGTGTGTGTGTGTGTGTGTGTGTGTGTGTGTGTGTGTGTGTGTGTGTGTGTAAATCACACCTCAAAGAGTGTGTTGCAGGGACATGAAGCACTGGTTGGACAGAAAGGGTGCTGGAGGTCTTGGCTTGTCCACTCAGCTGAGATCTCAACTCTATAGCTGTACCAGTGGGGATCTGGAGAAAGGGAGAGAAACAAGCCCCGGACTGACTGTGGTCTTTGTGTGCTCTTAAGGGAAATTGCCCTTGATGCAGGGAGCTGCATCTGGAAATACTGTGTGTAACTTGTCATCCACCCAGTGTACGTCCCCCACTGATCCAGTGGTGAGGATCGAGACTCCTTGATTACTGGTGGGTCACCACACCCCCTGTAGATAAAATCCTCTGTAAAAGTATGTGAGAAGTTAAGCTTTAAAAAAAAAAAAGAGAAAACATGGGCAAGCTTTCTCTTCCTTTTGATTCCAAGGAAGGACATTAAAAGCATTGTAAAGTACAGGAAGGTTTATGGCACCTTAACTCAACTGAAACCTTATTCTAAAAGAAAAGAGATCCAAGGATTTAATTAAACTGTTGGAGAGGTTGACTTTTTTCCTTTAGCTCCCCATTTCCTCTTGCAAAGGGATTCAGTGGAGTGCGGCAGCCAGCAAGAGAAAATGGATCAAGATGTCTGGATGTAAAATGAAAGCAGTTAACCATGGAGGCTGCAGCATGTTATGGTTGAAATGATTTGCAGGCATAGCTCACACCCTTCCATTTCCAAAGTGAGGAAGACTGCCTCTCGTAATGTGGATCATGTACTAATAGCTTACTAACAACTTCAACTAGAAAGCTCATAGGTTGGTTAAAATGTGCTTCTTATATTAATACAATTCAGTACTGTTTAATTAGCTTAAACAAATCCTGGTAATGGATGTGGGAGAGACCCTTTCAATGTGGAACTGTAAGAAACATGGACTATTAAAGATCCAGAATGAGGAACTTCCTCATAATAAGGTACACTTGAGAGGTAAGGTCTGTGGTAGTAACCAAATGTTTCTTCAGCAATCTGTTTTTCCAGCTTGTGTATAGGTGCTATTTTGGTTATGCATTTCAGCAGAGGATGAGCATGGCACGTCTGAAGCAACAAGATGTCTGTAACATCATCTAGTACAGTTTCTGTTACTGCAGCTTTCTTTAACCTATGTGTTTACATGAGAGTAATTTAATTATATAAAGAAAGCCACACTGAAACAGCAGTGAACCACATTGTTACCTTTATTGGCCCAAAGTCAGTCTGTGGTTAGCACACTTCTGTTTTGAGTCTTAGCAAGTGCTCACAAAGTTTCATGGGGGCAAGAGAAACAAAATCTCCTCCTCCACTTGATTCCTGTAATGAAAAGGAAGATGTCTATTTGAAGCGGATAACAGAATTTTCTGAGAAGAGCTAAGAATTTTTTCTTCAGTCTGTTTGTTCTCTCCACAGGAAGAGGTTTCCTTTGTGGAATAATTAGTAAGGCAATCTGTGGTTCTCTTTAGGTTGTCCATCACCTGCAGAGAACAATACATTGTGATCACTTCAGACATAATTCTGAACAATGTCCTGAATGCAAAAATCTTCAGGATGTTACCCTTAAAGCCTGTAGGTCTTTCCATAAGTTGTGACTCTTAATACAGGTACATGAGAGATTGCATCTCATTCCTGTACATTCATGAGGTTTTCCTCACAAAAAAGCACATCAAATTGCAAATGGCTTGTAATTTCTAGTTTCTGAATCGCAGTTTGGGCTTTCCACAAACCCCAGAGTGTTTACCAAATATTTATCTACACTGTTTGTACTACGTAGAAGGCTAGTAAAATGTATTTGATACCAGATAAACACTTACAGAAACAAAATGAAACTTTTTCCTTTCTGGATGGTTAATAATGGCAGAAATAAAGAATTTTATTTAGCACATCATTCAAACCAATCGATTATCCTTTCTGTAGGAATAATGGTGAATTAACCAGAAATATTTTCTGACCTGTAGTAGACCCAGTTAAAGCTCAAAACATACAGACAAATATTCATTCATCCTTGCCGTGTGTTTTTCAAGTGGCCATAATTACAAGGCAGTTTGAGAGTACAAGGCTACTTCTAATCTTGTATTGTTCTAGTCCTTCAGGAATAATGTAAATATAAGAAAGAAAATGACAGATCAGAAACACATGAAACAAATGTATAGCTCCACTAGATACAATGTCACCTGTTCTAGTAATGGACAGAAATGGAGAACTGAAGAAATAAGGTTACTTCAACTATCCCAAGTGCAAATTCTGACCACATACTCTGGATTGTACTTGGGGAGAACCCAGTTCATCTTATTGATCCAGGCCAGCTGGCCTCAGTGGGTGAAGTTGCATCATATAAAGAAAGCAGTTTGTAGGGCCCTGGTAGCTTCCATGATGGTTTCATTAGGCCACCTGCAGGTCATCACAGGTAATACTGAGATAATATGGAATATAAACAAGCAAGGAAGAAACGGGCCTTTTCCTTTATAGGTTCATAGGTAGGTACTAGGTTATCTGCCCAAGGGCATTTATAAGCTTAGCCAGAGTGTGTCTGCTTTCGCCGCCCCATTGATTAACTGATCCTCTGTCAAGCAGAGCCAATGACGTGATCCCAGGGGTGTATTTTCTGTTACCCAGCCACTCGTCAAGGTTTCTCTTGAAGAGTATTGAGGGGCTCTGCCTGATGTAATTTGAATTTTGTTCCAAAGCATGGGGAGTCTCTGTGACAGGAATCTATCCCTCCAGCATTTTCTGTTGTTGTGACGAGGTTTAGCTCACTAGAGCGCGTGGCTTGCAGTGACTTGGATTTCTTTAGGTGGAGCATGTTCATCAAATCTGAGTTGGACATGGCTTTGTAAGTCAGGCAGAGATCACCTCTGAGTAAGCGATATGCCACTGAGTACAGCCGGAGTTTTTTCAATCGGGCTGCATAGAACATATGTTTGAGGCCAGTAATCCTCTTAGTGAGGTACTTTTGTGGTCTTTCCAGCTGTTGGAAGTGTCTTTTGAGGTACATCCCAAATGGGGCATTGTACTCTATGATGGGTCTAATGAGTGACGAGTAGAGGGGCACTATAACTTTATTTCTAGATGCGAACCCTTTAGTAATTAGATGGGCCACATAGAATGATTTCCTAACTACTTTGGCAATAGGAGAGATTACTATCTACCTGGGTCCCCAGATCTCTTATTACCTCTTCTGTATTAAGGGGGCTGCCACCTATGTGGTAATTTGTGGGTGTTTTGTTTTTCCCAAATGGGATGACTATGCATTTTTTGGCATTTAGCTTGAGGCCATGACTTTGACACCAGGTGTCTGTCTCAGTAAGGCCCTTTTGGAGGATGTCGGTGTCAGCCAGAGTGTCAGTTATGGCTCCCAGTTTGCAGTCATCGGTGAACTTGGTTAGCCATAGTCCTCCTGTGTTTGCCTGTACTTCTGAGAAGTATATGCTGAACAGTAGTGGTCCCAAGACCGAGCCTTGCGGGACACCACTTGTGACTGGTTTAGAGTCAGACCTGGAGCCTGCTATTCTTACTGAGTGAGTTCTGTCTGTAAGCCAGTTGGCAACCCATCTCGTGACGTAGGGATTTATGTTCAGGCTGGTGAGTTTTTCTATAATACCCAAGTGTGAAATGGTGTCGAAAGCCTTGGCGAGGTCAAGGTAGGCTGTGTGAACCACCTTTCCCTCGTCTTTGGCCTTGGTGACTGTCTCGAAGAAGTCAACCAGGTTTAGTAGGCATGATCTGCCCTTAACAAAGCCGAACTGGGTCGGGTCAAGTGTTTGGAGGTTCCCAATGTCTTTGTTAATGAGTTCCATGATGATGCTCTCCATAGCCTTGCAGACCAGGCTAGTCAGGCTTATGGGGTGATAGTTACCAGGGTCAGTTGTGGCCCCTCCTTTGTGTAGAGAAATAACCGTTGCTGTGCGCCATTCTATAGGCACGTAGTCTGTGGAGAGACTGAGGTTGAACAGCGTGTTTAGGTGGGGGGGTTAGTTCGTTCTGTAGTTCGTGCAAGACACAGCCTGGGACACCATCTGGTCCCATTGACGCTGTGTTTTTGGCTTTTGAAAGGGCTGTTTTCACCTGTGCGTCTGTGATTTTTGGGACACTACACTTTTTTCTGGTATTGTTGTGGGCCCTTTTGGAGGTGAGAGGGGGGTGAAGTTTGCACTGAATCTATCTGCCAGGATGTTGGCAATATCAGTAGGTTCAGTATATTTTGTGCTATTTTGCACTAGTTCAGTGCATATCTGCGAGTTGCCACTTAGATTCTTAACATAGTTAAAGAAGGCTTTGTGGTTATCTTTTGAATCCTTGGCTATTTTTATTTTGAAGTTAGCCTTGGATAATTTCATGATGGACCTTAGTTTCTTACTGATACTGATCAGGGATGTATTTCCTTCTTGGTATTTGCTTTTTTTCTGAACTAGTTTCCTCCTTTTGTTGTATACCCTGTTTATTGCAGGGGACCACCAAACTGGTTTCCTCCTCTTAGAGGAGTGAGTCTTGGTTTTGCTAGGGATGGCACGATCCATGCATCCTTGTAGGTGCTCATAAGAGTGCATTTGTAAAGGTTTCTGCATCTTGGGCAGTGCTATCCTTTAGCGTGGGGGCTGTGAAACTTACCTCCTATGTCTTAAGTAAGGTGAAGTTTGCTTTAGAAAAGTTTTTTTTATTGTGGTTTCCTTAGCTGGGGATGGTGGTGGGGTGTGGACATCCAGAGTGATTAGTTTATGGTCTGATCTAACCAGTGACGGGTTGACCTCTGTTGTGGAACACCTGTCGCCCATGTTAGTGATGACCAGATCCAATTTGTTTTCACCTCTGGTAGGGGAGTTTACCAGCTGATCCCGGGCGTTTGAGTTGAATTCCAGGAAGCACTGGACCTGGGAATTTGTACTGGAGTAGTTTTCCCAGTGAATGGTAGGGTAATTGAAATCACCCAATATCAGGGTGTTCGGTAGGACCTTCATATTTTCTAATGTCTCCAGAAAGGTGGAGTGGTGGTCCTGGGTCATGGAGAGTGATCTGTAGCAGGCCACAATTTGCATTTCAGATTTGACCGATGGTAGTTGCACATGGATGATCTTAGAGGTATCATGCTGCACCACTAACCTGGAGGTGTAGGCATCCTTGATGAATATGGATACACCCCTTTGTGTTTCGGTCCGTGTTCTGTGGCCGAAACATGTCGTATGAGTTGTAGCCCAGTAGTGCTGTGGTGCTCTCTGGAGCCTTGAACCAGGTTTCAGTCACTGCACAGATGTCGACGTTCTCCATACTGAGGAGTGCTTCGAGCGCATGCATTTTTAGATTTTTCCTGGCATTGAGTAGCATAACCCTCAGTTTTTTGTTAATTGTACTGTTTATGTAGGTTGGTTTGACTTTTGAGCCTTGGCTAAAAAAAGGCACTATGGGGGCAGCAAGAGCCTTGGCCAGTATTCGAAAGCCTAGGGGTGACAGGTCTCTTGCGAAGCAACGCGGCTTGTCGAGCATGTCGTCCCAGGCTGACAGACACTGGATCCCCTTTGACTGACACCAGAAACTTAGACAATTGTTGAAAATGATCATTTTTTTCTTTATACTGAGGTATCATTCTTGGTGAGGGCAGGATGCTACTCTGGGTCAGGGTCATACCAGCTTGGGCTGCATGATCAAAGAACTCTTCCATGTCTCTTTTCATGTAGTCCAGGGAGGTACGTCTCGGGTCATTCACACCAACATGAACAGCGAACCTGCATAAGCAACAAGGACCTCCGAAGATGAAACGCAAACAAACACCAGTCACAACCAAAGTGACACACAGCTCACAACACCAGTGTGCCAATCAGCAACAGCCCCTAAGGCAGGACAATGTACTTTATAGTCAGGCAACTGATGTCCCACTCACCAGGCTGATCAAGGAGAAAATTGTCAGCTGCCTGTCGGGTGTCAGGATCCTCCACATAACGCATGCAGTCAAGTCACTCCACAACAAGTACAAATACGACTCTCCATGCTGGCGTGAATGACTTGAGACATACCTCTCTGGACTACATAAAAAAGAGACATGGAAGAGCTCTCTGATCATGTGGCCCAGGCAGGTATGACCCTAGCTCTGAGTAGCATCCTGCCATCGCCCAGAATGATACCACAGTATAAGGACAACTTCAACAATTGGCTAAGCTTCTGGTGTTATTCAAAGGGGATCCAGTATCTGTCTGCCTGGGAAGACATGATCGACAAACCACAATGCTTTGCCAGAGATGGTCTGCACCTGTCACCCCTGGGATTCAGGTTACTGGCTAAAGCTCTTGCCACCCCTATAGTGCCTTTTTTTGGCAAGGTTCAAAGAACAAAACCACCACAGTAACAGATACAAGCATGCAAAATCTGAAGGTAATGCTACTCAATGCTGAAGTCTAAACCTCAAAATGCACTCTCTCAAGGCACTCCTAAAAATGGCGAACATCGATATCTGTGCAGTAACTGAGACTTGGTTCAAGGCTCCAGAGAGCACCCCTGCAGTATCAGGCTACAACGCTTACCACACTTTTCAACCACAAAACCAAGACCAAAACAATAAAGGTGGAGGAGTGTCCATATTCACCAAGGATATTCACACCTCCAGGCTAGTAACCCAACACAATGCATCTGAAATTCTCCAGGTGCAACTTACACTAGGTAAGACAGCAATCCAAATTTTAGCTTGCTACAGATCCCCCACAATGCCCAAAGATTCTCACTCCACCTTTCTAAACGCACTGGAAAATATTAAGATACAACCAAACACCCTAATACTGGGTGATTTCAACTACTCTGCCATTAACTGGGAAAACTACTCGGGTACCAACTCCTTTTCCCAGCGGTTCTTGGAACTCATAAATTCCAATGCCCTGGATCAACTAATCCATTGTCCCACCAGGGGCTCCAATATCCTAGACCTGGTCATTACCAACATGGGAGATAGATGCTCCACACCAGTGGTCACCCTCTCGTTGGTCAGGTCTGACCATAAGCAAATCACCCTTGACATCCCCATCCCACCCATACCCCCTAGTAAGGAAACCTCCTTAAACTTCTCCAAAGCCAACTTCATGCTACTGAAGTCAGAAGTGACTGACTTCATGGCACCCATGCAGACGGGATCTGAAAGTTCGACTGCAGAATCTTACACTAAGGCACTGTATGAGCACATCCACTCATGCATGAATCGTGCCATCCCAAATAGAACCAAGATGCTCTCCTCCAAAAAAAGGAAGCCAATCTGGTGGTCCCCTGTTATAAACAAACTGTACAACAGAAGGAAGAAACTGTTGCAGAAAAGAAGAAAATCCCAGGATGCAATAAACTCCCTCACAAGCCTCAGAAAGAAGCTGAGATCCCTCATAAAATCCGCAAAAGCTAGTTACGAAAATAAAATTGCCAAAGATTCCAAAGACAACCGCAAGGCATTCTATAGTTATGTCAAGAATCTAAATGGCAGTGCTCAGATCTGCTCTGAGCTTCAGCAGAATGGCATTAAATATACTGAGCCCAAAGATATTGCCAATATCCTGGCAGATCGATTTAGTGCCAACTTCACCCCCTAAAGGACCCATCTCAATACCAAAAGATTGGCAAGTTCCGGTAATCACGGCCACACAGGTAGAAACCACACTCTCCAAAGCTAAGAATACAGTATCCATGGGACCAGATGACATCCCAAGCTGTGTACTACATGAACCACAAAATGAACTGGCACCTCACCTAAGTGTCATGTTTAATCATAGCCTCACCTCCGGCTTCGTGCCCATTGAGTGGTGCACAGCTACAGTTATCCCACTCCACAAGGGGGTATCCACCTTGGATCCCGGGAACTACCGTCCCATCAGTCTGATGAGCCTGATCTGCAAGGGCAATGGCAATGAACACATTATCATGGAACTTATAAACAAAGACATTGGCAACCTTCAAACACTGGACCCCACCCAGTTTGGGTTTGTGAAGGGCCAATCTTGTCTCCTGAACCTGATTGACTTCTTCGAATCATCAGTCTCCAGAGCTGTGGATGAGGGTAAGGCGGTCCACACAGCCTATCTGGACCTCGCCAAGGCCTTCGACACCATCCCCCACTCTGGAATCATAGATAAACTTACTAAGCTGGGCATAAATACCTACATCACTCGCTGGGTTGCCAACTGGCTTACTGACAGAATCCAAACTGTAAAAGTAGCCGACTCAAAATCCAGCTCCAGACAAGTGACAAATGGAGTACCTCAGGGTTCAGTCCTGGGACCACTCTTGTTTGGCATCTACTTCTCTGAAGTACAGGCCAACACTAAGGGACTCTGGCTAACAAAGTTCTCAGATGACTGCAAACTGGGAGCCATTATTGAATCCCCAAATTATGTGGATGTTCTACAAAAGGGCCTTACAGAAACAGATGCCTGGTGCCAGAGACATGGGCTAAAGCTTAATGCCAAGAAATGTATAATTATCCCCTTTGGAAAAAAACATGTACCCATGAATTACCACAAAGGTGGCAGTACACTAAACATCGAAAGTGTGATGAGTGACTTGGGGACACAGGTGGACAGTGGTCTCACTTTCCATAACCACATCGCCACAACAGTCAGGAAATCCTTCTATGTGGCACACCATCACTAAGGGCTTTTCATCCAGAAAAAAGGAGGTCATTGTCCCACTGTACTCATCCCTCATTAGATCAGTTACAGAGTATAATGCCCCATTTGGTATGTACCTCACAAGACATCTGCAACAGCTGGAAAGGCCACAGAAATACCTCACTAAAAGAATCACAGGTCTAAAGTAGATGCCATATGCTGACCGTCTAAAAAAAACTCCAGCTATACTCTGTGGCATATCGTCTACTCAGAGGTGATCTCTGCTTAACATACAAGGCCATGTCAAACCCTGAGCTGTTGGACATGCTTCACTTAAAGAAATCCCAATCCCTCAGAGCCACACACTCCAGGGATCTAAACCTTGTCATCACAATGAACAAAACATGCTGGAGGGATAGGTTCCTGACTCAGAGACTCCCCATACTCTGGAATAGACTGCCCATACATGTCAAGCAGAGCGCCTCCTGGCCCTCTTCAGAAGGAACCTTGATTGGATGAGAGATAGGAAATTCACCCTGGGGATCATGTCAGTCGCCCTGCTAGACAGGAGTCCAGGGAAGTAAATATTGTGGGAAGAAATATCCAGGGAATTGTTATGGCTAGGCATGTATAGGCCCTTGGGCCGATAGCCTAGTACCAACCTATGAACCTATTTGTACTTGTTCTGGAGTGACCTGAGTGCTTGTGTTATGTGGCAGATTCTAGCTCCAGACAGGCAGCTAACAGTAACCTTCTGCTTGTCCAGCCTAGTGAGTGGGATGTCGGTGTGCCTGACTATAGTCTCACCTATTAGTGTATTAAGTATGTTATTTCGCCTTAAGGGCTGTGATTGTGTGGCACACTGATTTTGGAAATGCAGGTTGTTTGGGTGTCTGCTTTGAAGGTCTCTGATGCTTTTGCAGGTTTTTATTTAAAGCCTCCGAGTATGATTTTGTGTATTTATGTGTATTTTTTGCCCGTGCTGTTTTAGTAGGTCTGTGTGCGGCTAGATGTATGGTGCAAGTGTTACCCTTCTCCTCTTGACTGTCTGTTCCAGTCTTGGGTGGAGACAGCTTTACAAAGACAAAGTGAAATTGGGCTAGGGTTCTACAGCAAGCACAGCCTGTTTACTAGTAGCTCATGTTCTTCACTTAGAAAATCATTTGGCGGTACACTGAGCTGGGTAGTGATTGACTGAAGATTGTAAATTAAGTCCAGAAGTTATTCAACAAATTAACATAAATGTGAAGTCTTTAAAAAGTGGACATGACTGCTACATACTAGAATACCTAAGTTTAGAACTTTGTTCTTTTGTATTTCATGGAGTCATGTAGAATGTAAATACCTTCTTTGAATGGAACCAGACCTTAAAGTAAGCCTTCCTTTTCCCCCTAATTCAGAGAGTTCTCTTAGTAATATTAAAGGAGGCCAATGTGCTTTTCATAGCTCCCTTCTGATCCAGACAACTTTGGATGTTATGTAGTCCAATCTCGCCTACATTCTTACCCGTGGGGTTCGGAGCTGAATGTTGGCTTTGACTCTGCCATACTTTAGCTCGAAGTCTTTCAATTGGCTGGGTTAAGATGGTATCCCATGCTGCACTGCTCTCTATCCCAGATCTCGTTTACTGCTCATGTAGCTCGGACGTCGGCTCGCTCTTCGCTGTGGCTAAGTATTATTTTCATCTTTATAGCAGAGAAGTTTTTTAAAAAAAAAAAAAGCTATTTTCATAGCTATTTCTGTGTGTATCTTTGAGCTGTGTTTGTGGAAAAGTTGTTTTTTTCTTGTCTTAGCATGTTTCTTGTGGTATTCCCACTAGCTGTTTCCAACAGGCTAGGCCCGTTTCAGTTAGAGGACCTTGTCTGTCTCCTTGCTTACCTTTGTGTACTAACTTAACTTCCCTTGGGCCAAGACCGTTTAATTTAGAGGAACTAGTCCTCCCTCTTGACCTTGTGTTCTAGGACCGTTTAAGTTAGAGGTCTTTGTGGTGTACTGTCTGTCTGTTCCCGCGCTTGTGGCTGATTGACCGTTGGTCTGGTTGTTGGGTGAGTGACTCAGTTTCTGTAGTGACTATGTCTAAAGATACTAAGGAGCATAAGCCCTCGGGCTTTAAGAAGTGCACAAAGTGCAGTTATGTCTAGCACTGATGGACACTCTGTGTGTATGTACTGTGTGGGAGCGATTCACCTCCAGGAATCGCGTAGTTTTTGTCATGCTTTTAGCCCGTCTGTTCTTCAGGAAAGGAAGAAAAGGAAGAACAAATTGATTTTGAAGGGACTTCTGAAACCCTCCTTCGAGGAGGGTTTGGAGAGTGCTTCCAGCTTTAAGTCTTCTCCATCTAAAGCTAAATCTTCTAAGGCTAAAAAGCAATCCCCGGCTCCATCAGTATCCTCGGGGCCGCCGGAGAAAACTGCTAAATCTTCAATGACATCCTCGGCTCATTTGTCCTCGGGGCCACAGGAAGTGTCAGTTTCTATGGAACTTGCTGCGGCTCCTATTCTCTTGGAGCCTGTTTGGAGCCGGTCGCCTAGCATTACGCCGGTATCTCCTCCTCGTAGGTCTCCTTCAGAGAAGAGATCTCTATCTCCTTCCCTATTCTCTAAATCCTCCAGGACCTTATCGGATGTGGATGTCGATAGAGTGGTGCGGAGACTTCTTCAGTCACCGGTACTGGCTAAATTGTTTGCGGCTCTGACCCAGTTGGCTACGGAGCCGGTCCCTCTACCTACGTCGATACTTCCTCCGAGTGCATCTCCGCTTTCGAGCCGGTTCTGACAGCCCATCCTGGCTTTTCGGTTTTGACGTCCGCTCCGACTCCGGTGCCATCCATGGGGTTCAGGACTCAGGATTCCTCGGTCGGACCCGAGGGGGAGGCTTCGGGATACCTCTCTGCTCCTAGTCTCCGTCTCGTTGCTTCAGTGCGGGGAAGCCTGACTCCTGTCTCAGCTTCAGACCTGGTCCCTTCTGATCTGAGGTCTTCCATGGCTGGT
This sequence comes from Protopterus annectens, assembly GCF_019279795.1. NCBI lineage: Eukaryota > Metazoa > Chordata > Ceratodontiformes > Protopteridae > Protopterus > Protopterus annectens. The sequence continues at coordinate 1,545,090,072 of NC_056725.1, read as the reverse complement.
CAATCTTCAGATAAGGGGGGACCAGCTTTTGAGGCCATGCGGAGCGCACTGGCTGGGCCGTCAGCGACATCTTACGGTTCGGTCACTCTGTCCCCTACAGCACTGGTGCTGGTCTCTGATTGCCCTCTTATCTCTTGACAACGGAGCCCCAAGGCCTCAGGGTGCCCCCATGAGTGGTCCCCATATTTCTGAGGGCCCCTCAGAGTTTTTGCCTGAGGAGCCGAAGGCCTCAGGGTGCCCCCATGAGTGGTCCCCATATTTCTGAGGGCCCCTCAGAGTTTTTGCCTGAGGAGCCACCTAGAAAGAGAACGTGGAAGAGGAAGAGCATAGATTCCAAATATGAGCCTCTCACGTCAGGCACCGACCTCGAGGAATCGGAGGGGTCCCCTAAGTCATCCTCTGAGGATGTTTCTTTCTCTGACATCTTAGAGATTTTGAAACAAAGAGGTGACTGGCTATCCAAAGCCCCCTCCGAAGAGGAGTTGGTGATGTTCATCGTGTTACCCTGCTGCAGTCATCACACTTGGGTTATCCTGTCGTCAGGCGGTCCCGCAGTCGGCCTGAATTCCAAAGTCTTGGTCCGGTGTCGGTTGCTGTCACTTCTTCCCTGACGTCAGTGCGCCAGGGGTATATAAGAGGCATCCAACGCCATTTTCTTCAGTCTTTCTTGCCGCGCAGTGCCCGAAGCAGAAGCAGTTCGCAAGTGCTGGTCGGCCGACACCTGAGATTATCGAATCGAATTTCAGTCCGAAGTCTTCAAAGCTAAGTACCCTATTGGGGAACCTTTTCTTACCTCAGTCCGATGTCAGAAAAAGTTAACAATTGCATTTCTTGTGGGAAGCAAATACCTCATAAGGACTTTCATTCTTATTGTATATCTTGCCTAGGCCCAGACCACGATGTCACTGGTTGTCGGTTTTGTGCTAGGTTCAATAAGCGAACTATAAAGCGACGCTTTGATTTCGCACGACACTACGGTAGGAAATTTAATTGCACTATGCCGTCAGAGCAAATGACTACTGACGTGCATAAAAAAACGCAAAGATAAAGACAGGCAGCCTAGATCCAAGCCAGACTCCGAGGCCTCAGCTGGGCTGGTTGCCGGTTCTCCGGTTTTCAGTGAGGTGCCTACGCAGCCCCTGGCAACCGCAGAATTGGAACCCCAGACCGCTTCGGATTCTCAAGCAGAAAGTTCTAGGCCGACGCAGCCATTTTCTTTAGGCCCTACCGACAACATTGCAGATGGAGAAGCCGGTGCTGAGGAAACACTTTCGGTTACAGAAGGTGTCTTCAGACCGTCTACTCTCACCATAAAATCTTATGCTAAGCTTAAGACTCCTCTAAAACCAAAAAAGACTGCACATCAGTCTCCAGTTCAAGACCCCATGCCTAAGAAACCGATGCTTAAAATGGCTGCAGATTTGATTTCTTTAATCAGGGGCTCCCAACCCCCCCCCCCCGACAAAAGGCCTAGACAAGAGGAGGATTATGCCTCCTCTGATCAAGTGTCCATTTCCTCAGGCTCCTCTGAGGAACAGGATTACTCCTTTCCCCCTTATGAAGATTCTGATACTGAAGATTCCATTCCCTCAGCTTCTCCCCTGAAGACTATTCCTTTGGGGAAACCTTACATACCATGAGGGAACATTTCCACTGGGAAGGTCAGGACTACTCCAACTCAAAGAAAAGGCTCCGAGAGTTTCTTTTACTCCCCCAGCACAGACCACTTGCTATCCCTCCAGTTTTAGACATTGTGGATGATGTTTACGTAGAATCTAGTCTAAATCCAGATTCTCTGCCTCCTGCTCCAGCCAAACCAGATAGATATTATAGAGTGCCTGACTCGCACAAATTCCTTTACAAAAGCCCTGTTGCTGACCCAGAGACAGTCTCCCAGGGTCCCAAAGGGGCTAAGGCTTCTATGGCTAAAAATCCTGTACCCTCTGAAAGGGACTCCAGAGCACTAGATAGGTGGGGGAAGAAGGTTTACACCTCAGGTACTCTAGCTATGAGAGCACTAAATTGTCAATTTCACATGCTGAAATACCAGCAATTCCTAATGTCTCAAATAAAACAAAAGATGAGCACGCACCCTCAACAGTCTGAATTCAAAGAAATGCAGGATCTGATGCATGCAGCTGAACAGGTGGGCAAACATACTTTACAATGTGGATTTGATTCCTTGGAAGCTTCCTGTAGAGCAGCTGTTACTGGGTCCGTTATATGTAGACATGCTTGGTTAAAGGAACACACTCTGCTTGATCATGTTAAAGCAAAGTTACTAGATGCACCCCTACAGCAGGATGTCTTATTTGGGGTTAAAACAGAAGAGGTTTTAAAGAAAATGGTGGATAAGGCAAAATCTATGCAGATGGTCAAAGATTTCTTACAGGTACAACCCCCACGTTTCAGCAGAAATTGGCCAGCAAAAAAATTGGTCCTTTCCAGCTTCTGACAAACAACAGAGGGGTAAATACAGACGCCCAAGGGGCGGAGGACAAGCACAAATCCGTTACAAACCTCGCCAATGGGGCACTACAACACAGAAGGGAGGAGAAGACAGGTCCCAAACTACTAGAAGACAAACACAATGACTTAAACCTCAAACTGCCAAGCAAAAATCTCTTGGCAGCTCCCTTGGGAGGAAAATTTGCATTTTTATAGACAACTGGCGCATCGTCACAAAGGACAAATGGGTCCTAGACATTATCTCACAAGGATACAGATTCCATTTCCACACCTTGCCAAGGATAAAAGGAATGCCAAAACGTGCCACAAAATCAATGGGAAGAGGCACAAAAACAAATTACAGCTCTCATGGACGAGAGACATTCAACTGGTACCTACACAGGAGCCAAGGATTTTACTCAAGGCTCTTTCTAGTCCTCAGAAAGGACAATGCTTGGAGACCCATTCTGGACCTTTCAATTCTAAACACCTTCTTGCAAGTACCCAAATTCAAGATGCTAACACTACAGCAGCTTCTTCCCATGTTGGGCAAGAAAGCTTGGCTAGTAACATTGGACCTCAAGGAGGCATACCTGCATGTCCCGATCGGACAAAATTGCAGAAGATACCTCCATTTCATTGCAGGTTCAACCCATTACCAATTCTCTGCACTGCCCTTTGGCTTATCTACTGCACCCAGGGCCTTCACAAAATGCCAGGCACCAGTAATTGCATACTGCAGACAAAGACGAATGCAAATATACCCATACCTGGACGACTGCCTCATCCAAGCAGAAAGCAAGGACATTCTCTTACAACATCTGGCTTTTGTAAAACACCTTCTAAGTTGCCTAGAGTACACAGTAAACGAAAAGAAATCAAAACTAGTGCCCTCACAAAATATGACATTCCTGGGTGCCAGCTTGAAAACAACGGCCCAGATGGCTTATCTGACGCCAGACAAACCACTACAACTAACTCAATACTTCAAAATAATGGCAACAAAGACCCAACTCCCTGCAAGAAAAATTCTGCAGGCCTTGGGCTTCATGGCATCTTGCATACTACTAATACCATTTGCAAAACTGCATATGAGGAAATTACAATGGTACCTGAAAAGCGTATGGACTCAACACAGCCACAGCTTGGAAACAATGATACCTCTCATTCCCTGCCTTCAACAGGAGTTTCTATGGTGGTCACAGGCATGTCACCTCAGCAAGGGTCAGCCTTTCACCTTACCCCCAGCCAGGCAAACTATGACAACAGATGCATCGGACTATGCCTGGGGGGCACACATGGCAGGATGGTGCATTCAAGGCATATGGATTGCAGATCAAAGGAATCTGCACATCAATCAAAAAGAAATGCTAGCTGTACAGAATGCTCTGACAGCCTTCAAGGACCTCTTGCATCCAGGACAGCTTATGATAAGGACAGACAGCACCACAGTAATGTGGTACATAAACAAATAAGGGGGTACACACTCCTACCCTCTATGCAGTCAAGCAATGACCTTGTGGACTACAGCACTGGCTTACCAAGTTCAATTACAAGCTCAATTCCTGCCAGGGAAAAAGAACACATTGGCAGATGACCAAAGCAGAAACATCATGGATCCCCACGAGTGGAAACTGGATCCACACATATTTGCAATGATAACTCAAAAATGGGGGCGCCCAGACATAGACCTGTTTGCCAACCCCCAAAACTATCAGCTTTCAAAATTTTGCACAAGGACATTTCACCATCAAGCTTGGAAAGTGGACGCACTCTCATTCAGTTGGAAAATGCTGACAGTATATGCCTTTCCTCCATTGCCCCTTCTCACAAAGGTGCTGCTGAAAGTCAGGATGGAGAGACCTCAAATGATACTCATTGCCCCGGACTGGCCACACCAGCACTGGTACCCTCTACTAAGGAACATGGCCCAGGGCCCACCATGGATTTTTACCACAAATTCCTCATCTGCTCACACAGCAAGGCAGTCAGATTCTACACAGCCAGCTCAAAACCTTAAATTTGGCTGCATGGAAAATCACCTAAGCAACCATCCAGCCCCTCTTTCACAAGCTGTTATGGATGTCATTCTGGAGGCCAGGAGACCCAGCACCAGGAAAGCCTACTCAGACAAATGGAAAAGATTTTGCGCCTGGAACCAAGCTAAAGGCCAAAATACCCTTCAGCCGGACATGCCTCAGATTCTACAATATTTAACTGAGATGTTACACAAAGAACTTTCTTTTTCATCTATTAAAATCCACGCCTCAGCTATTTCAGTTCACTACAACACGGATCCTCCCTTATTTTCACATCCCCTTCTAAGGCAGTATCTCAGAGAGGCAAAAATCATTAGGCCTCCCAGGAGAGCGCCAACACCAACTTGGGACCTAAATTTTGTTCTGGAAAAACTTACACTGCCACCTTTTGAGCCAGCTTTCTCAGCTGACTTAAAGTTTATATCATGGAAGACTGCCTTGCAGCTAGCAATTACTTCAGCCAGAAGAGTCTCAGAGCTACAGGCACTAATACTAATGGCAGTAGAGCCTTTCCTCATTTTTCATCAAGACAGAGTTTCTCTACGAACTAACCCCTCCTTTATGCCAGAGGTGGTATCCAGTGTGGCTCTAAATCAAACCATCCACGTACCCACCTTCTTTCCGAATCCACAGAACAAAGGAGAAAGACTCCTGCATTCCTTGGACATTCACAGGCAACTACGTTACTACTTGGATAAAACAAAGGCTTTCAGAAAATCTGACCAACTTTTTGTATCCTATGCTACAGCATCACAAGGAAAGGCGGTCTCAAAACAGACCATTTCCAAATGGATAGGACATTGCATACATTTTTACTACACCCATCATGGAAAACCATTTCCTGCTAGCATAAGGCCCCACTCCACCAGGGCAGCAGCTACATCTACAGCCTTCCTCAGGGGGGTGCCAACCAAGTATATTCTGGAAGCTGCAACTTGGAGTTCAGTACACACCTTCACCAAACACTATCACTTACCACTTTACTCTAAGACTAGAGCTGGCTTCGCCACTGCAGTTTTGCAGGGCCTTCTCGCCGCCTCTAACCCTGTTTGACTCCACCTCCCATCCTTAGCTTTGGGATTCTACCCAAGTGTGATGACTGCAGCAGGGTAACACGATGAGCATAGTACAGTTTTGTACCTACCATAAATGTAGATGTTCGAGTGTATACCCTGCTGCAGTCCAGGTTACCCTCCCTCCATCCCCTCTGACCTAACTAAAGCCTTTCTGTACCTTAAAATCTGATACAACCTTTGTGGTGTATTTGCTTATATCTGAAGGGTTGTTTTGTTTGTGCTAAGCTTTTATTATTGGTACTATCTACTGACCATCTTTTGGGGGGGCACCTGACATCTGGGGCAAGAAAAACTGAAGAAAATGGTGTTGGATGCCTCTTGTATACCCCTAGTGCACTGACGTCAGGGAAGAAGCGACCGCAACCAATGCCGGACCAAGACTTTGGAATTCAGGCCGACTGCAGGACCGCCTGACAACATGATAACCCAAGTGTGACGACTGCAGCAGGGTATACACTCGAACATCTACATTTATGGTAGGTACAAAACTGTACTTTCCTGAAGGCCTTTGGTGCTCAGCCCTCCGCCTCCTGGGTGTCTCCACCCTTCGAGCTTCTGGATCTGGTTTGTCTAAGGGTGTGGGAAACCCCTGACTCTGTAGAACCAGTCCCCAGGAGACCCAATAAATTTTTGTATGCCCCTTCTAATAAGGAATTTCTACCCAAGGGAGTTCCTGTGGATGCCATGGTGGTGGCAGCTGCCACCATGAAGGAATTGGCTGAGACTTCTTCCACCGTCCATCCCCCTAACAAGGAGTCTAGGACTATGGACTGGTACGGGAAGCGTATGTTTTCTTCAGCGGCCTTTACTTTGCGGTCACTGAATTACTTATCACACTTTACACGGCTCCATAGAAATCTCGTAAAGGAGCTTGGAGATACTCTAACGGGTAACGTTTCTGAGGCGGTGGCTCAAAGTCAACGCTGAGATGTCTACCCTCAATTCTATTGCGAACTCCTCCATGAGGCTGATTTCTCACACAGCCGAGGGAGCGAGTAGGGCAGCAAGTTCAGGAGTCGCTCTTAGGAGACATGTCTGGATGCGCCTTGTCATTTTGCAGAGGCCTTCAAGTCTACATTCACCGATGCCCTGTTTGATGGTTCCTCTTTGTTCAGAACCAAGGTGAAAGACACTCACTAGGAGCGAGCAAGAGGGAAAAACTCTGTCTGCTGTAGGAGTCCGTTTTTCCCTTCCCTGTAGGCCTTATCCCAAGGCCCAGAGGGGTGGAAAGATGTGGTTCAAGAAATCACAGAGGTTTTTTTCCTGATGCACAGGGTGAGTCCCCCTCCAAAGGCAGGGGAGGGGGTGGTTATTCAGGTAGACGCCGCCCTATGGGCAGAGGAGACCCTCGTAACTCGGGAGACTGCGATTCCTTTCGTGGATGTTCATCGTGTTTCACTGTTGCAGTCATTACTCTTGGGTTATCCTGCTGGCAGGCTACCCGCAGTCGGCCTGAATTCCAAAGTCCTGGTCCGGCATCGGTTGCTGTCGCCTCTTCCCTGATGTCAATGCGCCAGGGGTATAAAAGATGCAGCCGACGCCATTTTCTTCAGTCTTTCTTGCCGCACAGTGCCCGAAGCAGAAGCAGTTCTCAAGTGCCGGTCGGCTGACTCCTGAGATTTTCGTGTTAGAATTTCAGATCTGAAGTCTTCATTTAAAGCCAAGTACCCCGTTGGGGAAACTTTTTTCTTGCTCCAGACCGATGTCAGAAAAAGTTAATAATTGTATTTCTTGTGGGAAGCAAATACCTCATAAGGACTTCCATTCTTATTGTATTCCTTGCCTAAGCCCTGATCACGACGTTGCTAATTGCAGGTTTTGTGCTAGATTTAACCAACGCACTATTAAGCGTCGGTACGATTTTGTATTTCATTACTTTGGCTGGAGATTTAATTACACAGTGTAGTTGGATAGCCATCCGACTACTGCAGTTCACAAGAAATGCAAGAAAAGGACAGGCATCTGAGGTCCAAAACTGACGACGAGGCTTCTTCTAAGCCAGTCGCCGGTTTGCCAGTTCTCAGTGAGGCGCTTTTGCAGCCCCTGGCGCCCGCTACCTCAGAGCCACAGGCCGCTTCCGACTCCCACGTGGAGCAGACTAGGCCTCTGGAAACTCGAGGTATTGGACACTTGGAAAATATTCCCTCAGATGGGTCCAGAGCCGCTGAGCAGGCATTGGCTTCTGAGGGTGTTTTCAGGCCTACACAGTTATACATAAAACCGACTACGGCTTCAAAGGCAGAGACTAAAGCACCACTAAAGACAAAGAAACTAGTGCAGCAAGCCCATGGACAGGCCTCCATGCCTAAAAAACAGATGCTCAAAATGGCCGAAGACCTAATTACTTTGATCAGGGGTACCCATCCCCCTCCTGATAAGAGGCCTAGGCAAGAGACAGAATATGAATCTTCAGATCAGGTTTCTATTTCCTCTGACTCCTCTTCTGAACAGGAATACTCTCTCCCTCCCTATGAGGATTCCGATGCGGAAGAATCTATCCCTTCAGCCTCCCCTCCTGAGGATTATTCTTTTGAGGAAACACTGCATACCATGAGGGAGCACTTCCACTGGGAGAGCCAAGACTACTCAGAATCTAAGAAAAGGCTCAGAGACTTTCTTTTACTACCTCAGCACAGGCCTCTTGCTATCCATCCTGTTTTAGACATTGTAGATTATGTATTTTCAGAGTCCGGCCTGTCTCCTGACTCTCTACCCCCTGCATCTGTTAAGCCAGACAGATACTACAGGGTTCCAGATTCACATAAATTTCTTTATAAAAACCCTGCTGCTGACCCAGAACCTATTTCCCAGGGTCCCAAAGGGGTCAAGGCTTCCACTGCAAAAAAATCCTATCCCCTCTGATAGGGATTCAAGGGCACTGGACAGATGGGGGGAAAAAGGTTTACACTTCTGCTACCTTGGCTGTGAGGGGCTTTAAATTATCAATTTCATATGCTTAAATATCAGCAATACTTAATGTCACTGCTTAAACAGAAAATGTTAACAAATTCTGAATGTGCAGAAAACAAGGAAATGCAGGATTTATTGCATGCAACTGAACAAGTGGGAAAGCATACTTTGCAGTGTGGTTTTGATTCTCTGGAGGCCTCTTGCAGGGCCACTGTTACGGGTTCTGTCATTAGGCGGCATGCTTGGTTAAAAGAACAGAATCTGCCTGATCATGTTAAAGCAAAATTATTAGATGTTCCATTACAGCATGATACTTTGTTTGGTGTTAAAGCAGAAGAGGTGTTGAAGAAAATGGAGGACAAAGCGAAATCTATGCAGACAGTTAAGGATTTCGTACAGGTGCAGCCACCTAGATTTAGCAGGATCTGGCCTACAAAGAATTGGTCCTTTCCATTGTCAGGCCACAAAGAGGCAGATCCCAGCCCCAAGGCTCATACAGGCCTAAACAGTGGTGTGCTTCTACCTCCAAATCAGAGAAGACAAATCACAGCCATACAGGAAACAGTCCCCATGACTTTACTCTGCCAGCACCAAGCACTTATCTTTTGGCCGCCCCCTTAGGGGGAAAACTAGCACTTTTTTCACAAAATTGGCACATGATCACCCAGGACAAATGGGTCTTGAACATAGTGTCTCAGGGCTACAGGTTCCACTTTCACACCCTGCAAAGGGCAAAAGGTATGCCAGACTTGCCCACACCATCAATGGACAGAGGCACAAAAGCATGTTTCATCCCTCATGGACATGAGGGCCATTCAGCGAGGACCACAGCAAGAGCAGGGACAAGGATTTTACTCAAGACTTTTCTTGGTACCCAGAAAGGACGAAGCCTGGAGACAAATACTGGACCTGTCTATTCTAAACACATTTCTGGACGTTCCAAAATTCAAAATGACTCTGCAGCAGCTTCTGCCCATGCTGGGCAAGAAGGCTTGGCTTGTAACTTTGGACCTAAAAGAGGCATACCTGCATGTCCCAATCAGACAATCTTGCAGAAGATACCTCGGATTCATAGCTGTCTCAATGCACTATCAATTCTCTGCACTGCCCTTTGGCTTATCTACTGCACCCAGGGTCTTCACAAAATGCCTGGTACCAGTAATTGCATTTTGCAGACAAAGAGGAATTAAAATATATCCTTACTTGAACGACTGCCTTATTCAAGCAGAGAACAAGGACATTCTACTAAAGCATCTGGCATTTGTAAAAAGATTACTAATTTGCATAGAGTACACAGTAAACGAAAATAAATCAAAACTAGTACCCTCTCGAGATAATATTCCTGGGTGCAAGCTTAAATACAACTGCCCAGATGGCTTATCTCACGCCAGACAAACAAAAGCAACTGACTTCTTACTTCAAAATGTTGGCAACAAAGGCCCAGTTGTCTGCAAGAAAAATTCTGCAGGCTTTGGGCTTCATGGCATTCTGCTAATTCCATATGCCAGACTGCATATGAGGAAACTACAATGGTATCTAAAAAGTGTTTGGACTCAACGTTGCCACAGCCTGGAAACAATAATTACCCTCATTCCCTGCCTGCAACAGGAGTTTCAATGGTGGGCACAGGCCTGTCACCACAACAGGGGACAACCATTCACTTTACCCACAGCCAGGCAGACACTAACAACGGATGCATCGGATTATGCATGGGGGGCCCACATAGCAGGAAAATGTATTCAGGGCACATGGCCCGCAAGCAAGATGCATGTTCATATCAATCAAAAAGAGATGCTAGCTATTCAGAATGCCCTGACAGCTTTCAAGGATCTACTTCATCTCGGACAACTACTGATAAAGACGGGCAATACTACAGTCATGTGGTACATAAACAAGCAGGGAGGCACACATTCTTATCCCCTCTGCAGACAAGCCATGACTTTGTGGGACACAGCATTGACTTATCAAGTTCACCTGCAAGCACAATTCCTGCCAGGAAAGGTAAATACTCTGGCAGACGAACTAAGCAGAAACTTCATGGATCCCCACGAGTGGAAACTGGATCCATAAGTCTTCAGCATGATAACAAGGAAATGGGGATGCCCAGACAGATCTATTTGCCTCCCCTCACAACTGCCAAGTACAGAGATTCTGCACAATGACTTATCACAAGCAAGCATGGAAAGTGGATGCCTTATCTTTCAGCTGGAAAAACCTAACCGTATATGCCTTTCCTCCACTGCTTCTCCTCCCCAAGGTACTCCTAAAGGTCAGACGAGAGAAGCCAAAAATGATACTGAATGCACCACACTGGCCACGCCAGCACTGGTACCCAATCCTAAAAAACTTGTGCCAAGGTCCAGCCTGGACATTGCCTCAAATTTCTCACTTACTGACCCAACAAAACAATCAGATCCTGCACAGCCAACTCAGGACCTTAAATCTGGCAGCATGGCGGATAATGTAGCCATTCAGAACACTCCTCTCTCCAAAGCTGTGATGGATGTCATTTTGGAGGCCAGGAGGCTCAGTACCAGAAACTCTTATGCAGAAAAATGGAAGAGATTCTGTGCTTGGAACCAGGCACAAGGAATTGACACGTTTGTACCAAATATTCCTCAGATTTTATAATACTTAACTGAGATGCTGGACAAAGGCCTATCCTTTTCATCAGTTAAGATCCATGCCTCTGCCATTTCAGCCGATTACAATACTGAACCACCTATCTTTTCTCATCCTTTAATAAGGCAGTACCTCAGAGGGGCCAAAAACATAAGACCTCCAAGGAGAGCACCTGTACCTGCATGGGACCTCAATTATGTCTTGGAAAAACTCACACTGCCTCCTTTTGAGCCAGCCTCAACAGCTGATATAAAATTCTTATTCTGGAAAACAGTTCTGCTCCTAGCAATAACCTCTGCAAGTGAGTCTCTGAGTTCCAGGCACTCGTGGCTGTGGAACCTTTTTTTTTTCCATCCAGACAGAACTTCTCTGAGGATAAACCCAACATTTATGCCTAAAGTGGTGTCCAGTGTGGCCCTTAACCAAACCATTCACTTGCCTATCTTTTATCCAAACCCATAGAACAAGGGGGAGAGACTTATGCATTCTTTGGACATACACAGACAGCTACGCTTCTACTTGTACAGAACTAAAGCTTTCAGAAAGACTGAGCAACTTTTAATGGCCTACGCTGCAGGATCACAAGGAAAGGCCATCTCAAAATAGACTATTTAAAAATGGATAGGCCATTGTATTCATTTCTGCTACTCACAACATGGCAAATCAGTGCCTAAGGGCATTAGGCCACATTCAACCAGAGCAGCAGCCACTTCAGCAGCCTTCCTCAGAGGAGTACCAACCAAAGACATCTTAGAGGCTGCAACTTGGAGTTCAGTGCACACTTTTACAAAGCACTACCACTTACCTCTCTACTCTAAATCCAGAGCAGGCTTTGCCACTGCAGTTCTGCAGGGCCTCATAGCCACTCCAAACTCTATTTAGGCCCAGCCGCCCAACCTCAGCTTTGGGATTCAACCCAAGTGTAATGAATGCAACAGTGAAACACGATGAACATAGTACAGTTGTGTACCTACCATAAATGTAGATGTTAGAGTGTATTCACTGTTGCAGTCCAGGTTACCCTCCCACCATCCCCCTTTTTCTTTGCTGAGACTTTTCTGTACCTATCTATTCTATATAACCTATGTGGTATATTTACTTGTAGATGAAGGTTATGTGCATGCTTAGCCTCTCCTAATCCTATTTAGCCCCAGCTACCCATCCTCAGCTTTGGGATTCAACCGAAGAGTAATGACTGCAACAGTGAAACATAAAGAACATAGTACAGCTGTGTACACTTACCATAAATGTAGATGTTCGAGTGTATTCACTGTTGCAGTCCAGGTTACCCTCCCTCCATCCCCCTTTCTTTGCTGGGACATATCTGTACTTTTCTATTCTATACAACCTATGTGGTGTATTTGCTTGTAGATGAAGGAAATGTTTGCTTTAGTGCATGCATGTTTATTGGCATGACTTTTTTAGCCTACCCTTTTGGGGGCACCTGACATCTGGGGCAAGAAAAACTGAAGAAAATGGTGTCTGCTGCATCTTTTATACCCCTGGCGCATTGACATCAGGGAAGAGGCGACAGCAACCGACGCTGGACCCCAGGACTTTGGAATTCAGGCCAGCTGCGGGTAGCCTGCCAGCAGGATAACCCAAAAGGGGGGGGGGGTTGCATCTCACTATAACCAGAGGCCTGGCAAGATATTACCCAGGACCAGTGGGTTCTACGAATAATTTCCGGAGGATATATCATTCCCATCTCGTCATCTTACCCTCCAATCAAGAAAATCCTGGATGTTCCACCCAGTCAAAGAGATTCCGCAGCTTCAGAGGTTTCAAAGCTGCTAGAAAAAGGAGCCATCCAATATGTCCCCTCAGACCAGATCGGATTAGGGACTTGCTCCAGATTATTTTTGGTGCCGAAAAGGACAGGGGACCTGAGACCCATTTTGGATCTCAGCCGATTGAACACCCATGTGCAAAAGTCCAAGTTCCGAATGGTCACATTGCAATCTATTCTCCCATTGTTGGGAAAAGAAGTGTGGATGTGCTCCATCGACCTCAAGGATGCTTACTACCACATAAAGATGGACAGGGCATCCAGAAGTCACCTATGCTTTTGGCTGGGAGCCAGTCACTTTCAGTTTCGAGCCTTGCCCTTTGGTCTCACCACAGCCCCCAGGGTGTCTACCAAATGCATGGCAGTGGTGACTGCTCACTTGAGACTTCAGGGATTCCAAGTGTCTCCATACCTGGACGACTGGCTCCTTGCTTGCCACCACCAGGCATCTGCTACTTCAAACCAGAGATGCCACTATCAACCTACGTCAACAGTTGGGCATCACCTTGAACTGGGAAAAATCTGCCTTAATGCCCTCGCAGCATGTCACCTTTATAGGCTCCGAATTAGACACCGTGCTCATGCGGGTGTTTTTACCACAGGAAAGAATACAACAGATTTATGCCTTGCTCCCTCTGAGGAGAGTGAAGGCAAGATTGGTCCTCCAATTGTTGGGGACGATGGCTGCTACGATTGTTAGTTTCCCTGGCAAGGTTACATATGAGGCTTCTTCAGTGGCTACTCTTCACCCAGTGGTCTCTTCATCGTCTTCCACTTTCTCACCCTATTCTGCATATACAGATGGGTGCAGACAAGATCTCAGTTGGTGGCTTCACACCGACAACCTCAATGCAGGAAAACCCTTTGTTCCGTCGCCTCCTGTTGCCACGGTGACCACAGATGCCTCCCAGATTGGGTGGGGGGTATTATCCAGCCAGGACATTCCAAGGCACGTGGCAAGAGCACGAGATGCATCTGCATATCAATGTCCTGGAGATGAGAGCAGTGCTACTAGCGTTGCAAGCACTTGGCTTTCTTCCTCTCAGGACTATTGCAATCCACTCAGACAATGTTGGTGGTATGGTATCTGAACAAACAGGGAGGAACCAAGTCGTATCCCCTTTGCAGAGAGGCCATGTGAGTGTGGCAGTGGGCAGTGTCTTCCCAACGTTTTCTGGTAGCAACGCACATTCCGGGGGAAGTCCATTGTGATCGCAGACAGGCTAAGCAGAGGTATTTTGATGCCTCATGAGTGGTCCCTGAACTGTCAAGTTGTGGAGCAGATTTTCCGCAGGCGGGGTCAGCCTTGCTGCGATCTTTTTGCCAGCACCCTCAATGCCAAATGCAGCAGCTACTTCACCCTTATCCCCCCTCAGGGGGAGTCACCCAGGGATGCTCTAGTCCACGATTGGCCCTCCGGTCTACTATATGCCTTCCCTCCGGTTCCTTTGCTGTCAAAGGTTATTCAGAAAGCGCAATCCTTGGGAAACAAAATGATTCTGATTGCTCCACACTGGCCTCGTCAAATTTGGTTCCCCTTTCTCCATCCCTATCTCATGGTCGCACCTTTGATTCTGGGCCCACAACCAGACTTACTGACTCGTATGTCAGGACAGCTCCATCCTTCTCTTCGGACCCTCTGGTTGACAGCTTGGCTACTCCACTTCCGTCATTAGTTAGGCTTCACCATTTTTCGCCGGATGTGGTTCATATTCTATCATCCTCTTATAAGCCTTCGACCAGGTAGATTTATTACAGCAAATGGAAGAGATTTTCCATCTGGCACATGCCAAACAGATTGACTCTTACACAGCTCCAATCTCGTCAGTATTGGAGTTCCTCTCTATGCTACTCAACTGGGGATCAGCTGCCGTAACCATTAAAGTCCAGTTGGCGGCGATTTCTACCTTTCACGTCGCAGACTAACCTAGTCTAATGGCACATAGACTTTGTAAGGCTTTCCTGAAAGGCACTTTGTTGGTTCGTCCTCCTGTCTCTGAACCCGTTATGCCTTGGGACTTAAACTTTTGTTCTACAGGGTCTGACTTCATCCCCCTTGAGCCTGCAGCCACTTGTGATTTAAAATTCTTAACTTGGGAGACTGTCTTTTTTGGTAGCCATCACGTCAGCCAGACGTGTTTCGGAGCTTCAAGCTTTATCAATTCAATCACCTTATTTGATTTTTCATAAGGACAGGGTTTCCCTCAGACCAAATCCTTCCTTTCTTCCCAAAGTAGCATCAGTTAGTAACCTTAACCAATCTATTGAATTACCAGTGTTTTTTCCTCAGTTCTCGAACAAGGCAGAATTCAAATTTTATCAGTTGGATGTGCACAGACAATTACGATTTTATTTGCACAGAACGAAGGACCTCAGAAAATCTGATCAGTTTGTTTCATTTTCAGAAACAGAATTGGGTTTCCTGTTTCCAAAGTCACTGTCTAGGTGGATTTCCAGTTGTATTTCTTTCATTTATACTTCCGGGGGAAGCGATTTACCATTCCGAGTGAAGGCTCACTCTACCCGGTCTGTATCTACGTCTACAGCTTTTCAGGCCAAATTGTCTATGGATGATATTTGTGCTGCAGCTACTTGGGCATCTCCTGACACCTTTGTTACTCATTACAAGTTAGATGTGATATCTAGAGGCAGGTCTTCCTTTGGTTCCACAGTGCTCAGGAGTATATTCCACTGCGCCTCCCAGGATTTAGGTGCTGGGGACGCTGTCCCACGGGTAAGAATGTAGGCGAGATTGGACTACAAAACATCAAGAAGTTATGTACTCACCATAACCTTCGATGTATGTAGTCCATCTCGCCTCACATTCTTACTTACCCCCCCACCATCCCCCATCCTGGAGGATCTAGAGGTTAGGCCTGGTTTCAGAATTCCCTTCATTCTTGGTTTGTTGTTCCTTCCTTAGTGAGTGTTGGTGCTCACAGCAAACTAGATCTGAGGATAGAGAGCAGTGCAGCATGGGGTACCATCTTAGCCTAGCCAATTGAAAGACTTCGAGCTAAAGTATGACCGAGTCAGAGCTGACATTCGGCTCCGAACCCCACGGGTAAGAATGTGAGGCGAGATGGACCACAAACATTGAACGTTATGGTGAGTACATAACTTCTTGTTTTCACTGCTCCACTCATGTTCCCTCCAGAATTTCAGTCCTTTCTGTTAACCCAGTTAATTAACATCCTGCACCATCAATTTAATATGTTATAGCAAACCTATATCACTTCTTTCTCTTTATTTATCTTTACAGCTTGCTTTTCTTAAGTGCATAGTAGCATCCATCTTTGTCATCTTTACTGTTCCCTTTCTTTTCTTCTTGCTCTCTCTCTATCTTTGCTTAGATAGTGGCCTTTCCCTTCCTTCCTACTTCTGGTCCAGTATAGACACCCAACCTTCTGCTTTCTGGATTTAATCATTGACCCTTCCATAACTGCAGACACCCAGGTATCAAATATCAGCACCTTCCCTAAGCCAATCCATTAAAATATGTGTCAGCCTGATTTCTGCAGCTCCACATTATACTCCTGTATATGGCTGTTAATCCTACACAGAACAAACCTCCTGTATATGGCTGTTAATCCTACACAGAACAAACCATTTCTTGCACCTTTCTTCTAGTAGTCTCACGATTCTTGTACTTTTCAGCAATGTTACCCCCTTTCTTTTGTCCTTTCCATGCACTATATGTTATCCTTCTGTTTTGCTCCCACATTACCCATATAACTGTCTAATTACATTGTTACTTTAAATGTCAACCCTCTCAAAAATGCTTATAAGGCATCTTTCCTTTTTCCTTTGAACCCCACCCTTTTGTGTACTGCCCTTCAACCCAGTTTCCTGGTTCCTTACTGTAGCATCCATTGTCTTACTGGATGGTAACACGGGTATGAGCACTTTCACAGTGGGATTACACATAATGCACACACTCATAAGTGAAACTTGTGAGTGGACATACTATTTTTGAACACTAGAGTGGCAGCTTTTGTATAGATTCATTTCATCAGCACTTAAACAAACAGGCTTCTCCCTCAGCAGGAACATGGATTCCCATACCAGTTGTGCAGTTCCTCTTCTTGCTCTACCCTAAAGTAAAAAAGCATTAAAGAGCCTTTGCCCACACCTTAAGCTTAGTCTGTGCCTCAGCAATTTTTTGGGTGACTTGGCAGTGGCCACAGGTTGTCCCACAGACTGCTTACTGTTTTCCCCTGTACCCTGTGGTGTAGTCTCTTTTGCGACCATGTGTCAGGGGTTAGCCATGTCCCCTGCAGCCATGCCAGTGCCCATACAAGGCATAGGAGAATGTTGTCCTTGAGTATGGGAGTTTCTCCAAGACGTTCTTCAAGGGTGGCCTGATTTGAGGTTCTTCAAGGGTGGCCTGATTTAAGAGACATGTTTCCCATGTTGAAGTGTCGTCATTCAGTCGTCTTCTAGGGATATCCGTAGGGGGAAAAAGAAACAAAAGTTAGAACTGTTTCATTTAAAGATGGTGCGTCTTAATAAACATGGATTTCATAACTCAACAAAGGGTTTATTGCAGGTTTTGAATCCAATGGAACAGAAATAACATTTAAACATGACTCTTAAAGCATGCTCAGTATTTATGGAATTATCAGAAGATTCTGAAAATGATGGAAAAATAGCTTCTTCCTCCTGCAAGCACTGATTCTGATGAGAATGTTTCTTTAGTTTCTCCTATAGAGGAGCGTTTTTCTTTTTGTTTTTTTTTTATGAAACTGTGTCCAGGATGAGTGTGTTTTTTGTGGGAAGAAGTGGATGTTCCCCCTCCATAAGGAGATACTATTATATGTTACAAGTGGATATGCCATGCAACATTTCTCAGTTTTAAGTATTTCTTTTCCTGCCTTGGGTCTGACCCAGCAGCTATTTCTGTTTTGCTAGCAAGTTTCTGATCAGTGCTAATCCTTTGCCATCAGACAAGGATGATGAAGCTTTTGACAGGTTGGGGAAGAGAATTATTTTCAACTGTAGTCTTAGAATCTTGAACTGCTAGGCCAATATGTTACAGTACTTTACTTGTGTGGGCAGTCTGAGGAACTTTTCTGCCATGTTACCTTCGGATGGTTGGTCCTTTTTGAATTTTATTACTGATGCATTTTCTCAAGTGTCTAAGCATCTTTAAAAAGTGTGTATGATTGTGCTAACTAAAGCTACAGCTACTATTACTGTGATAAAGATGTTTTGCCTGGATATGTAATCAAAAGCTTTCTGAAAAAGTAAAATCTGAGGTTTTGAATTCCCCTTTGGATAAGTTTTTTTTTTTTGGTCCTTCTGCTACTCATATAATCATTTTGATGAACGAGACAAATTGATCCAGAGTTTTGCTAAGATATTTTTTCAACCCCGTTTTTCTAAATCTTCCAAAAACCCTTGTTCTTTTTTTTTTTCTTTTTCAAAAAGCAAAACAAAATTAGTCCCAATAAGCTTCCAGCATACAGGGATCTAAAAAGAACTGACAGGAGGGATCCAATTAAAAAGTAGGATTCTTTCAGAAAAACAGACAGGACTGTATCTCAGAATGACTGTACTAACATTCCCTCCTCCATCTCTGTGTGTCCCAGAAACTAGTTCTAGATTTTCCCCTTTGGCAACAGATTTTCTGACAAATTTTCTGAGAGTAGTTTGGTGGTTTATAAATGCCTTATTTTCAGTCCCCCTCCCCCAAATCTTCTGAACCATATATGTATATTTTTCCTTCAGGTTCTTCATATACTTCCCTTAATGGTCATAAAACCAGTGCATCAGAACCAAAGGGGAAAAGGATTCAATTCCAGAATCTCTGGTGCCAAAGGAGGATCCTTCTTGGAGACCAGTACTTGACCCAGCCTATTTTTTCTCAACTTGTTTGTAAAAAGTGCCAGTTTCAAGATGTTGACCTTAGATTTTTACCTAATTCCTCCTCTAGATTTTGTGATTACCTGTAGTGTGTGCCACTGTTTTTTGTATGAATTACTATAATCTGTCCTGTCTGTAGTATTCCTTTGTCAAAGTTGGTGTTTCGTCCATTTCAGCATGTCTGCCCATTGATGCTGTCTCAGTCCTTTTGATGTAATATGTACTGCAGCCAGTGTAATTCTTACTGTAAGTCTTCCCTACCTGTCTTTCATTTATTCATCATTCTTTATTCCGAAACCCTTTTTAAATAATATTAAGACCTCTCTATTTCACTTTCTTTCTGCTGTAGGAAAGAAACCATCCCTCCCACTTTTTACAAAACATACATGTTCTTTATAATTCATGTGCATTTCTTTTGTGCACTTCTGTAATGTAAATGTGTCAGTATCTTTTCCTGTCTTTCAACCTTTTGATGTTCCAGACTAATAAGTCAAAATGAAACCTAGTTTACTCTGTTTACATGTTACAAGCTGGTCCTTCATAGTCACCTTTTATATATTTTGTGTATCATTGTACCAACGGAACCTGATCTCTTATTTTCATCAGAGCAACACACTATTCCCGCTTAGCCAAAAGTGAACATATTTTTTCTTAAGGCGTTTGAGCTAACAGTGTAAAGCAGCCTCTAGTATTTTTCTAATTGGACTTGGATACTCATTTGCTTCTTTGGGCTGGAGAACATCTGCTATAAATCATTAACCCTTTTCTTCTACTTTGCTGCAGCTGGCAACGTCAGTGTTCTATTTCTAAAGATGTCCCTTTTATTCTTGTGTTGCTAGATGCCTACTTGTCTGTCTTTGCTCGTGTAGTGTATTTGTTGGTTTAAATTTCTCTTTGTTTCTGCAGCCAGTTCACATTTTGTTTAACATTTTCCCTTTAACTTCATTAGATATTTCAGATGCTGACGATTTTCAAAAGGTCAAACTTGCTAACTATTTAGACGAATTGGCTCCATCATTGTAATCGGTCATGACTTATTTTTCAAGGTAGAGAAGCTGTATTTCGTTAGCACTAGAGAAAAAACAGCATGTAATACCAAAGTTATGATACCTAGCATGCATTTTTATTTTAGTTGTAGCAGACATCTTTGCCACATACATTTCCTTGTATTTCAACTACAGTGAACTCTCAATTAACCGGAACTCAAGCAACCGGCACTGTCAAGCAGCCGGCAAAAAAATATCAAAGAAATACAATACAATTTTCATGTGTTGCACTTTATTTTCCTCCCACAAAAAAGTACCTTACGGCTTTAGAGTTTTAAAAAAGAAAATAGGAATAAATTCCCTCTCCCCCCAACATGAGAACAAGTCAAATCAAACAAATAGTATAGGGTGCACTATTCGTCAGACCTATTTTTAATAGCAACTCTCAAGCAACCAGAAACGACAGTTATCCGGCCTCTAGCAGTCCCCATGGGTGCTGGTTAACTGAGAGTTTACTGTACGTACTTTCCTAACTCATTGTGTCCAGTGCATGGGTTTTATGAATCTTGCTACTTATCCTACTTTCAGTCAGCGTATTTGTGTCTTACTTTTTATTCCTTCTTATACTGGTTTCCTTTTTCTTTCATCGTTCATTTACTTTTTTCTACCCATTATCACAGGACTTTATTGAAAGCAACATGACACAGTTTGCAGTTTGAAAACAAATAGGATTTTCACAGTAGAGCGTTCCCTTTGGCTAGATATTGGCTTTCATTTTTAAGTAAATTTTACGGTAGAATACTTGTATTTTCCATTGATATTAAAGTATTTTTTTCTCTATGTACTTAACTGATTTTAAAGTATCGTTTTGGTTACATCACATCTGCTTCTACATAAACAAAATGTTAAGTGTAAAATGTTCCCAGTGCATTTTTTGAAAATTGTTTCATTTTACCTCTGTTTTATCCAAATTTCTTTGCAGGAAGTCTCAAGTGTCCATTCTGCATTTGTTGGCTTGTTGCTTGTTTCCTCACTGTCATCTGCTGCCTCCAGTGCCTTTTTTTTTCAGTTTGTCTTGTACTTGTCAAGGGGTTTCTGTAAGATTTTAATACAAGTGGGTAGAAGATTTGAAGTAATGCAGGGTGCAGTAACCCCAAATGAAGTTGCATAAGGCTGTGGAGAAAAATGAAAGTTCATGTTTTGTAATGAAAAGTCGCTATCCACAGTCTGTTGTCTCTAATTTTAGATTGTTCCCTTTGTTCACAAAATAGAAGGAATCTCCTCCTTTAGTTGGTATATTTACAGTTTAATCGATGTACAATTCTTCTGCTTTCTCATTTTCAAATTAGGAGTGTTTATTCTGTGTGCTCTTTCCTTTTAGTAATATTCTGTAGAAGGTTCAGTCCTTGTTCTGAGGCACTCTTTCATAAAGTCTTTACATTCCTTCAATTCTGTTGTACTACTGTAAACCTCAAAGTTGTCTGTGCATTAGCTGCTGTCAGGTTCAAATAGCTTCTGTTCCATTTGTTCATATATTAATTGCTCTTCCACTTTGTTTTCATGTTTTCAACAGCTTGCATGTCAGTTATTTCTGTTGACTGTGTAGTTAAAACATTATCCGTTTTCTGCAGCCTTCTGTTATTTGTCTCTGTATCCAACAGAGAATGCGTTTGGTCAGTCTTGACTGAGGCATTTTCTTCATCTGCAGTTACCATCTGATGTTTCTGCTTCTGTTCCAACACTGCTTTATCTCCATTTGAGTTTTCATTTTTTTTCTCCATTTTTTTCACTTTTCCCTTATTTGTTGACCTTCTGAACTTTTATAGACACTTCATCTTCTAATCTGTTAAATAGCTTGTAGACTTATCAGCCCAGAGCTCTTTCTTTAGCAATGCTGAGACCATCTTAGATTTCAGGCTTGATTATGTCATGGGAGATCTATATCCTATCCTGGTAAGCACCAAACGTGAAGCAAAAAAAACTCCCTGTACAAGAAATCAGGTCTTCAAGGATGTGCATGTGTATGCACAGACGCACACAGACAGACGCACACAGACAGACGCACACAGACAGACGCACACAGACAGACGCACACAGACAGACACACAGACAGACAGACAGACACAGACAGACAGACAGACACAGACAGACACAGACAGACACAGACAGACACAGACAGACACAGACAGACAGACACACAGACAGACAGACACACAGACAGACAGACACACAGACAGACAGACACACAGACAGACAGACACACAGACAGACAGACACACAGACAGACAGACACACAGACAGACACACAGACAGACAGACACACAGGGTATAAATTATTTGTCTTTGTCATTCTCATGTTTTGGAGGAAACCAGAGACCCAGATGCAAACTTTTGCTAACATTTTGTGTATACAGACTGTGGATGACACCTCAGGAGTATATCGTACTGAAGAACCAGATGTAGTGAAGCAAGAGCATGTTGTGCATAACTAAATCAGTAGGAAGTAAAAAATTTCAGGCATTAATTTTAAGGCTGTGGGAGCATTTGAGCTTGCATAAAGAAAAATTCTGTATATAATCAGTGTTATGGTGTTTAAATGTGATAAATGTTCATTTGCAGTTAATTTTTTTGAGTACATTTTTCAGCTTTGTCAATGTTTTGCCATCAGAGTTGTGACTTTTCCAGTTAGTAAGTCTCAATGTATAGGAAAAACTTAGTTTGTTACATATAATTGTCCTTGCTATTCACTTCCTTATCTTTACAACCACATAAGGATATCTTTTTTTTTTTTTTCCCTTTCAGGCAGAGGTGCTGTTTATAGCTTTGACCCTGTGGGCTCCTACCAGAGAGATGCTTATAAAGCTGGAGGGTCTGCAAGTGCCATGCTGCAGCCCCTTCTTGATAACCAAGTAAGTTGGATTAGTTATGTTTTATCTAGTACTTGATGAAGATGTGTAGATGTTTATCGTGTTACACTGCTGCAGTCATTACACTTGGGTCATCCTGCCTTCAGGCGGTCCCATAGTCGGCCAGAGTTGCAAAGTCTTGGTCCGGCGTCGGTTGCTGTCGCTTCTTCCCCGACGTCAGTGCGCCAGGGGTATGCAAGATGCATCCGACGCCATTTTCTTAGTCTTTCTTGCCACGCGGTGCCTGAAGCAGAAGCAGTTCGCAAGTGCCGTCGGCCGACTCCTGAGATTTTCGAAGTCGAATTTCAGATCCGAAGTCTTCAATCCCCGTTGGGGAAACTTTTTTCTTGCCTCTGACCGATGTCAGAAAAAGTTAATAATTGTATTTCTTGTGGGAAGCAAATACCTCATAAGGACTTGCACTCTTACTGTATTCCATGCCTAGGCCCTGATCACAACGTTACTAGTTGTCGGTTTTGTGCTAGATTTAACAAACTCACTATAAAAAGATGTTTTGATTTTGCTTTGCACTACTTTGGCCGAAGGTTCAATTATACTATCTCGTCGGATCAACCGACGACTGCAATTCCGAAAAAACCACAAAGACAAGGATAAAGACAGGCATCCGAGGTCCAAAACCGATGACGAAACCTCTTCTGGGCCAGTCGCCGGTTCTCAGTGAGGCGCTTTCACAGCCCCTGGCACCAGTTCCCTCAGAGCCACAGGCCGCCTCCGACTCCCACGTGGAGACAACTAGGCCTCTGGAAATTCAAGGTATTGGGCCTATGGAAACTAATCCCTCAGACGGCTCCGGAGCCGCTGAGCAGGCATCGGCTTCTGAGGGTGTTTTCAGACCTTCACAACCTACCATTAAAGCAACAGCCAAGACAAAAATACCATTAAAGACAAACAAGCAAGTACAGCATTCTCCTGTACAGTCCTCCATGCCTAAGAAACAGATGCTTAAAATGGCTGAAGACCTCATTACACTAATCAGGGGTTTCCATCCCCCTCCTGAGAAAAGGCCTAGGCAGGATACAGACTATGATTCCTCTGATCAGGTTTCCATTTCCTCTGATTCATCTTCAGACCAGGGATGCTCTCTACCCCCCTATGAGGACTCTGATGCTGAAGAATCTATCCCTTCAGCCTCTCCTCCTGAGGATTATTCTTTTGAGGAATCTTTACATACCATGAGGGTGCATTTCCAT
The DNA here is from genome assembly GCF_019279795.1 of Protopterus annectens. Taxonomy (NCBI): domain Eukaryota; kingdom Metazoa; phylum Chordata; order Ceratodontiformes; family Protopteridae; genus Protopterus; species Protopterus annectens. The sequence goes on along the minus strand of NC_056725.1, from coordinate 1,545,066,220 downwards.
TGGGAAAGTCAGGATTATTCAGAATCCAAGAAAAGGCTCAGGGATTTCCTTTTATTGCCTCAGCACAGGCCTCTGGCTATTCCGCCTGTACTAGATATTGTGGATGATGTGTTCTCTGAATCCAGCTTATCTCCTGATTCTTTGCCCCCTGCACCAGCCAAGCCAGATAGGTATTAGAGTCCCTGACTCTCAGAAGTTTCTTTATAAAAACCATTCTGCTGATCCAGAAACTATTTCCCAGGGTCCAAAAGGGGTTAAGGTTTCTATTGCAAAAAATCCAGTACCTTCTGACAGAGATTCCAGAGCTTTGGATAGATTGGGGAAGAAAGTTTACACTTAAATTGCCAGTTTCACATGCTTAAGTACCAACAATATTTAATGACTCAGTTAAAACAGAAAATGCTTGCAAGCTCAGAAGCTCCGGACTGTAAAGAAATGCAGGATTTATTGCATGCAGTTGAAGAGGTGGGAAAACATACTCTGCAATGTGGTTTTGATTCTTTAGAGGCCTCTTGTAGAGCCGCAGTTACAGGTTCTGTGATTCGAAGACATGCTTGGTTAAAAGAACAGAGTTTACCTGATCATGTTAAGGCAAAATTATTGGATGCTCCTTTACAGCATGATACCTTGTTTGGAGTTAAGGCAGAAGAAGTGTTAAAGAAAATGGAGGATAAAGCTAAATCTATGCAAACAGTCAAGGATTTCTTACAGGTACAGCGACCTCGATTTAGCAGAAATTGGCCAACAAAGAATTGGTCCTTTCCAGTGTCAGACAGGCCACAGAGAGGCAGATACAGATGCCCAAGAGGCAGATCTCAACCTCAAGGCTCTAACAGACAAAGACAGTGGGGCATCTCAACCCCAAAAGGAGGTGAGGACAAGTCTCAACCTTACAGGAAACAGTCCCAATGACTTCTCCCTTCGTACGCCAAGCACTTCCCTTTTGGCAGCCCCCTTAGAGGGAAAACTAGCACTTTTTTCTCAAAACTGGCAAACAATCACCCAAGACAAATGGGTTCTGAATACTGTGTCTCAAGGTTACAGGTTCCACTTTCATACTTTACCAAGGCTAAAAGGAATGCTAGACCAGCCACAGAATCAATGGGCAGAGGCACAAAACAAATTTCAGCCCTCATGGACATGAGAGCTATTCAAAAAGTACCACAACAGGAACAAGGACAAGGATTTTACTCAAGACTCTTCCTGGTCCCCAGAAAGGACAAGGCCTGGAGGCCCATACTAGACCTTTCAATTCTAAATACTTACCTGGATATTCCGAAATTCAAAATGTTGACATTACAGCAGCTTCTACCCATGCTGGGCAAGAAGGCTTGGCTTGTTACTCTGGACCTCAAAGAGGCATACCTGCATGTCCCTATCAGACAAAATTGCAGAAGATACCTCAGATTCAAAGCTGGTACAATGCACTACCAATTCTCTGCACTGCCCTTTGGCTTATCTACTGCGCCCAGGGTCTTTACAAAGTGCCTGGCACCAGTAATTGCATTTTGCAGACAAAAGGAATTCAAATATATCCATACCTGGACGACTGCCTTATTCTAGCAGAGACAAAGTACATTCTTCTACAGCATCTGGCGTTTGTAAAAAGGTTGCTAATTTCTCTTGGGTACACAGTAAACGAAAAGAAGTCAAAACTAGTGCTCTCACAACAGATTATATTACTGGGTGCCAGCTTAAATACAACTGCCCAGATGGCTTATCTCACGCCAGACAAACAAATTCAATTAACTCAATATTTTCAATTACTGGCAAAAAAGTCCCATCTCCCTGCAAGAAAAATTCTGCAGGCCCTGGGATTCATGGCATCCTGCATACTACTAATACCATATGCCAGACTGCATATGAGGAAATTACAATGGTACCTAAAAAGTGTTTGGACTCAACACTCTCACAGTTTAGAAGCAGTAATACCAATGATTCCCTGCCTAGAACAGGAGTTTCGATGGTGGGCACAAGCATGTCACCTAAACAAGGGTCAGCCTTTTACCCTACCCACAGCCAGGCAGACTCTTAACAACAGATGCTTCGGATTACACCTGGGGAGCACACATGGCAGGAAAATGCATTCAGGGCAAGTGGACCACAGACCAGATGCATCTTCACATCAATCAAAAAGAGATGTTGGCTGTTCAAAATGCCCTAACAGCTTTCAAGAACTTTCTGCATCCAGGACAATTATTATTAAAGACAGACAACACCACAGTAATGTGGTACATAAACAAGCAAGGGGGCACTCATTCTTATCCCCTATGCAGGCAAGCCATGACCTTGTGGAACACAGCTCTAACGTATCAAGTTAATCTGCAAGCACAATTCCTGCCAGGAAAGAAAAATACTCTGGCAGACAATCTAAGCTGAAATATCATGGACCCTCACGAATGGAAATTGAATCCACAAATCTTCAGCATGGTAATGCAAAAATGGGGATGCTCAGATATAGACCTTTTTGCCTCCCCACTGAATTGCCAACTCCAAAAATTCTGCACAAGGACTTATCACACACAAGCATGGAAAGTGGGTGCTCTCTCGTTCAGCTGGAAAAGCCTAAAAGTTTATGCCTTCCCACCACTGCCTCTCCTTTCAAAGGTACTCCTAAAAGCCAGACAAGAAAAAACACAGATGATCCTGATTGCTCCAGACTGGCCACGCCAGCACTGGTACCCAATCTTAAAGAACTTAGCTCAAGGCCCACCATGGATTTTGCCTCAAATTCCGCACCTTCTGACTCAACAAAACAATCAGATCCTGCACGGTCAGCTCAAAACCCTAAACCTGGCTGCATGGCAGATTCATTAGTCAGGTAACACCTCTCTCTAAAGCTGTTATGGATGTCATTTTGGAGGCCAGGAGGCCTAGCACCAGGAAAGCTTACTCAGAAAAATGGATGAGATTCTGCACCTGGAACCAGGCTCAAAGCCGTGACCCTCTTGTTCCAAACATTCCTCAGATTTTACAATACTTAACTGAGATGCTGGACAAAGGCCTATCCTCATCAATTAAGGCCCATTCTGTTGATCTAGAAACAATTTCCCAGGGGCCCAAAGGGGTGGCCACATCCACGGCCAAAAATCCTTTGCCCTCAGACAGGGAAGCTAGGTCCCTGGAGAGGTGGGGGAAAAAAGTTTATACCTCATCCACACTTGCCATGAGAGCCCTTAATTGCCTTTTTCATATGTTTCAGTATCAGGATTTCTTGATGGATGATTTGCAGAAAAAGGTAACCTCTCCTGAGCCTTTAGACAGAAAGGCCTTGCAGGATTTGGTCCATAACACTCAGCAGGTTAGCAATCATTTTCTTCAGTGTGGTTATGATGCATTGGAAGCTTCATGTAGGGCAGCTATGACAGGGGCAGTCATTCGTAGACATGCATGGCTGAAAGAACGGGCATTGCCAGATCATGTTAAAGTAAAGCTTCTAGATGCACCTTTGGGAAAACACAAGCTGTTTGGTGCTAATGCTCAGGATGTGTTGAAATCAATTGAGGAAAAGGCTAAATCAGTGCAAACAGTCAAGGATTTCCTCCAGGTTCAGCAGGAATTGGCCTGCTAAGAATTGGTCCTTTCCAGACACTGACAAGTTTCAAAGGGGGAAAAACAGGCGTACCCGAGGAAGAGGGCAATACAGAGGCTCCTACAGAGGACGCCAATGGCAACCGACTAATCAGAGAGGTGGCGTAGGGACATCCCCTGCTCCACAGGGACAATCACAATGACTTGACTTTGACACCGCCGACCAAGGCTCAAAGAGAAGCACCTTTAGGCGGAAAATTATCCTTATTTTCAAAAAATTGGCACATTTTAACAAAGGACAAATGGATTCTGGACATAATAGACCAAGGCTACAGGTTCCACTTCCATACTTTACCAACAAGACAAGGCATGCCAAACCTGCCACAAAATCAAAGGGCAGAGGCATTCAAACAAGTTTCAAAGCTGATAAAAATCAAAGCAATAGAAAAGGTTCCTCCTCAGGAACAAGGCCAGGGATTTTACTCAAGACTGTTCCTTGTTCCAAGAAAAGAAAAGCAATGGAGACCTATACTGGACTTGTCCGCTCTAAACCCTTTTCTCATTGTACCAAAATTCAAAATGCTGACGCTACAGCAACTCCTTCCCATGCTGGGCAAGGGGTCTTGGCTGGTTACTCTGGACCTCAAAGAGGCATACCTGCATGTCCCAATCAAAGTTGCAGAAGATACGTCAGATTTCTTGCAGGGTCAGAGCATTATCAATTCTCAGCATTGCCTTTTGGCTTATCTACTGTGCCCAGAGTATTCACGAAATGCCTGGCATCAGTAATTGCACACTGCAGACTCCAGGGGATACAAATATACCCTTACCTGGATGACTGCCTTATACAAGCGGACAGCAAGCAAGCCTTGACAAAAAACTTGAATTATGTCATTTACTTACTACAGGCTTTGGGATATGCAGTCAACTTACAAAAATCAAGACTGCTGCCATCCCAACAAATAATTTTTCTAGGAGCCAAACTAGACACAGAATCACAAATGGCTTACCTCACAGAAGAGAAGCAAGAACAATTACCACATTACTTCAAAAGCCTAGCAAAGCTCACCCAGATGACTGCAAGGAAAATCCTGCAGGCCCTGGGTTTCATGGCATCTTGCATTCTACTGATTCCACTGGCAAGAAGACTACACATGAGAAAACTGCAATGGTACCTAAAAAGTCTATGGTCTCAACACAGCCACAACTTAGAAGCAATTATCCCACTCATCCCATGTCTAAAAAGGGAATTTTTGTGGTGGGTCCAAGCAAGCCAGTCAAACAAAGGTATGCCTTTCAACAAACCTCAAACAAGCCAAACCATTACAATGGACGCCTCAGACCATGGATGGGGGGTGCACATGGAGGGCAGATGCATTCAAGGGCAATGGAACCCCCAGGAAGTACATCTACACATCAATCAAAAAGAGATGTTAGCAGTAATTCATGCAGTCGAGGCCTTCGGAAAATATCTTCAGCAAGGCCATCTGCTAATAAAGACAGAAAACACCACTGTTATGTGGTACATAAACAAGCAGGGAGGTACTCATGCTTACCCCCTTTGCAGACTAACAATGACTCTTTGGGAAAAGTCCCTGAAACTGAACATACAGCTGCAATCCCAGTTTGTTCCGGGCAGGGACAATGTTCTGGCGGACAGTCTAAGCAGAAACATCCTGGACCCGCACGAATGGATGTTGCATCCAGACATTTTTGCTCAAATAACTCATGCATGGGGGAGGCCGGACATAGATCTCTTTGCCTCCCACCTCAATCATCATCTGAAAAAGTTCTGCTCGAGGACACACCATCCACAAGCCTGGAGAATAGATGCTCTCTCATTCAGCTGGAACTCTCTAACAATCTATGCATTCCCACTCTACCGTTAATGACCAAGGTGTTACTTAAGATCAAAGCAGAGCAACCGAAAGGCATCTTAATAGCTCCAGATTGGTCAAGACAGCACTGGTACCCATTACTAAGGAGCATAACTTGCACCAACCCGTGGCCCCTGCCTCAATGGCCTCTACTCTTGACTCAGCACAATTACAGGACGGTTCATCCCAACCTGCAAACTCTGCAGCTGACAGCCTGGAGGGTTCCATGATTTCTACCCATATCTCTCTTTCCAAGGAAGTTCAACAAATATTATTGGAAGCACGTAGACCTTCCACCAGAAAGACTTATTCAGCCAAATGGAAGAGATTCAACATCTGGAATACCAACAAGGGACAGGATGCATCAGTAATGAGCATCCCACAGATACTGGAATACTTGGCAAAAATGCTGCATAATGGACTTTCCTGTTCTTCCATAAAAATACACGCTTCATCAATTTCAGCATCATACAACACTGATCCTCCTGTGTTTTCACATCCTTTACTAAGACGATTTCTAAGAAGGATAAAGAATATCAAGCCTCCCAGAAAACCACCAGTGCCTGCATGGGACCTCAACTTCGTGTTGGAAAAATTAACTCTTCCTACTTTTGAACCAGCAGCGTCTTCAGAATTGCAATTTCTTTCCTGGAAAACAGTTTTCCTGTTGGCAATTACCTCAGCAAGAAGAGTTTTGGAGATACAGGCCCTCATGGCAGTACCTCCATTCCTCATTTTTCATCAGGACAGGGTTTCTTTAAGAACCAATCCTTCTTTTATGCCAAAAGTGATATCCAGGGTGTCTCTAAATCAAGCAATTCTCCTGCCCACCTTCTTCCCCAATCCTCAAAATAAAGGGGAAAAGCTGCTGCACACTTTGGACATACACAGACAACTACGCTACTACTTAGACAGAACAAAGGCCAACAGAAAGTCTGACCAACTATTTGTAGCATACGCTTCGGGAGTGCAAGGAAAGGCAATTTCCAAACAAACAATTTCAAAATGGATTGGACATTGCATCAGATTCTGTTATTCTTTCCATAGAAAGGGTGTGCCAGCCTATATCAGGCCACACTCCACCAGAGCTACAGCCACCTCCACAGCCTTCCTAAGAGGGGTGGCTACAAAGAACATTCTAGAAGCTGCTACATGGAGCTCCGTGCATACATTTTCCAAGCACTACCACCTGCCTTTATATTCCAGATCCCGAGCAAGCTTTGCTTCGGCAGTCCTGCAGGGCATTTTAGCTACACCATCCTTATCTTAGAGCCTACCACCCCCAGCTTGGCTGTGGTATTCAACCCATATGTAAGGACTGCAGTTGCATTCTTGAAGGACATAGTACAGTTTTGTACCTACCATAAATGTAGATGTCCGATAGATATGCAACTGCAGTCAGGTTTTCCCTCCCTCCTACCCCTCTGTGTTTTGGGTCCACTTCCCTCCTTTTATACTTAGCTGGGGATATCTGTTATGGTGTATCTGTTTATTGCTATTGTGTTTGTCTGGAATTTTTTTTATCCAGTTCTAAATTTAGCCTTCCTTGGAGGGCATCTGGGCAAGAAACACTGAGGAAGATGGCGTCGGCTGATGCTTTTATACCCCAGCCGCTCTGACGTCAGGGAGGAGGCGACGTCAGCTGACGCCAGACCCAGACTTTGGAATCCGGCCGACCGAGGGCTGCCTGAGGCAGGGCAACCCATATGTAAGGACTGCAGTTGCATATCTATCGGACATCTACATTTATGGTAGGTACAAAACTGTACTTTTCCTCTGATGACCAGGATTTAGCCTTATCTACCTGTGAGGATTCTGATGCTGAGGACTCTATTCCCTCTGATCCCCCCCCCCCCCCCCCAGAGGATTTCTCTTTTGGTGAAACCTTGCATACTATCAGGGAGCTTTTTTGTTGGAGAAGTCATGATTTCTCTGATTCAAAAAAGAGGCTTGGGGATTTCTTACTCCTGCCCCAGCACAGGCCTTTAGCTATACCTCCTGTACTGGACATTGTTGACCATGCCTTTTCGGAATCTAGCATGGCCCCTAACTCTTTACCTCCTGCTCCCAGAAAACCTAATAGATATTACAGGGTTCCTGACTCTCACAAGTTCCTTTTCAAAAATCCTACTGCGGATCCTAAAACCAGTTCACAGGGACCCAAGGGCATTAAAGCTACTACTGCCAAAAGTCCCTACCCCTCTGATAGAGACTCCAGGGCGCTGGATAGATGGGGTAAGAAGGTATACACTTCTGCAACTTTGGCCATTAGGGCCTTGAATTGCCAGTTTCATATTATTAGATTGCTTAAACAGAAAATGATGTTGATTCCTGATTGTGCTGAAAATAAGGATTTACAGGATTTTATGCATTCTGCTGAACAAGTTGGTAAACTTGCATTGCAATGTGGTTTTGATTCACTAGAGGCATCTTGCAGGACTGCGGTAACTAGGTCTGTACTTAGAAGGCATGCTTGGCTTAAGGAGCAATCCTTGCCTGATCATATTAAAGGGAAATTACTGGATGCTCCCTTAAATCAGGGCCACCTGTTTGGCAACAAGGCAGAGGAAAAAGCTAAATCTATGCAAACTGTTAAAGACTTTTTACAAGTACAACCTCCAAGATTTAGTAGGCATTGACCTTCTAAGAATTGGTCCTTTCCTGCCTCTTCCAGACCTTCTCAGTCCAAACCCAGATCCAGCAGAGCACCCAGGCTTCAGTCCCAGGGGATGCACAGGACTAAGCAGTGGGGGACTTCCACTTCCAAATTTGGGAGTAATAAAACTTCCCCCTATGGTAAACTGTTTCAGTGACTTCTTTTTAAAACTTCCAAGCACTTCTCAACTGACTGCCCCTTTGTGGGGAAAGATTGCACTTCATACAAAGAACTGAGGACTCATTACCCAGGACAAATGGGTTTTAAATGTAGTGTCCCAAGGATACAGGTTTCACTTCCACACGTCACCAACTCCAACCTGTTGGCCGGATCTACCTCCAAATCAGTGGGCAGAGGCTCAAAAGGAAGTACTCTCTCTTAAGCATTGGGGCTGTTCAGTTAGTACCAGAAGAGAAAAGGGATAAGGTTTCTACTCGAGATTTTTCCTGGTACCCAGAAAAGACCATTCATGGCGTCATATCCTGGACCTGCCTACTCTAAACACCTTTTTGGTGATTCCAAAATTCAAGATGCTGACTCTTCACCAGTTGCTTCCTATGCTAAGCAAAGATGCCTGGTTGGCAGCACTAAATTTCAAGGAAGCATACCTGCACATCCCAATCAGGGAATCTTGCAGAAGAGACCTACGCTTCAAAGCAGGCTACATGCACTATCAGTTCTCTGCACTGCCCTTTGGCTTATCTACTGCACCCAGGGTATTCACAAAGTGCCTAGCTCCAGTCATTGCATTTTGCGGGCAAAGAAATATTCAAATATACCAATACCTGGACGATTGTCTAATTCAGGCAGAAAAAGAGGACATACATTTGAATCATCTGGCTTTTGTACAGAGGGTGCTAACTTGTCTGGGGTACACCATAAATGAAAAGAAATCACACCTGGTACCCTCTCAAGAAATTATATTCCTGGGAGCAAGCTTGAATACAACTTCCCAGATGGCTTTCCTCATGCCAGAGAAACAAATTCACTGGACAACCTACTTCAAACAAGTGGTCACAAAAACCCTGCTATCTGCAAGGCAATTACTACAAGCCTTGGGGTTCATGGCCTTCTGCATTCTTCTAATTCCATATGCAAGACTGCATATGAGGAAACTACAATGGTATCTAAAAAAGCCTATGGTGTCAACATTCTCAGGATCTAGAAGCAATGATTCCTATCATTCGTTGACTACGCCTAGAGTTCCTTTGGTGGGCAGAGGCCTGCCACCAAAACAAGGGAGTACCATTCACACTACCCCCTGCCGCCCAAACCCTAACAGATGCATCTGACTATGCATGGGGGGCGCACCTGGCAGGGAAGTGCATTCAGGGCAAATAAAACCAATTCAAATGCACCTTCACGTCTATCATAAAGAAATGTTAGCTGTACAGAATGCTCTGACAGCCTTCAAGCACAATTAATGGTAAAGATGGACAACACCACTGTTATGTGGTGCATAAACAAGCAGGGGGTTACACATTCGTATCCCCTCTGCAGATTAGCCATGGCATTGTGGAACACAGCCTTGAGCTATCAAGTACATCTACAAGCTCAATTCCTGCCAGGAAAACTAAATACACTGGCAGATGTACTAAGCAGAACCCTCATGGACCCACACGAGTGGAAACTGGAACCAAGGATTTTCAACATGTTGACAAGCAAATGGGGGAGCCCAGATATAGACCTGTTTGCCTCCCCCCAGAACTATCAATTGGAAAAATTTTGTGCAAGGACTCCCCACAGACAAGCTTGGAAAGTGGATGCTCTGTCCTTCAGCTGGAAAAACCTATCAGTTTATGCCTTTCTTTCTCTGCTACTACTAAAGATCAAACAAGACAAACCAAGGATGATTTTGATTGCACCAGCCTGGCCACGCCAACACTGGTACCCCCTCCTGCGCAGTGTGTCACTGTTGGCCCCAGGGGACCTGCCTCTGCTGGAGAACCAGATTCTGCACACTCAAGCTTCAAACACTGAACCTAACAGCCTGGCTAATTACCTAAGCTCTCCTTTACCATCCCTCAGTAAACCAGTTATGGATGTCATTTTAGAGGCAAGGCGGCCTAGTACTAGAAAATCTTATGCTGAAAATGGAAAATATTCTGTGCCTGGATCTAATCTCAAGGGATGAGCACTTCAGTTCCCAATTTATCTCAGATTTTACAATACTTAACTGAGATGCTTCACAAGGGCCTGTCTTTTTCCTCAATAAAAATTCATGCCTCAACCATTTCAGCTCATTATAACACAGAACCTCCCCTCATCTCTCTTCCACTGCACAAGCAGTTCCTCAGAGGGGCCAAAAATTTAAGAACACCCAGGAGAGCTCCAACTCCAGCGTGGGACCTTAACTTTGTATTGGAGAAACTCACCCTCCCTCCTTTCAAGCCAGCTGCTACTGCAGATTTAAAATATCTTTCTTGGAAAACAGCTTCCCTTTTAGCCATCACTTCAGCAAGAAGGGTATCTGAATTACAGACCCCTATGGCAGTGGAGCCTTTCATCATCTTTTATGTGGACAGGGTGTCCCTCAGGACCAATCCCTCTTTCATGCCAAAGGTGGTGTCCAGTGTGGCCTTTAATCAGTCCATTCATTTGCCTACCGTCTGTCCTAATCCACAGAACAAATGGGAACGAATGCTGCACTCCTTAGATGTGCACAGACAACTGTAGAGTCTACTTGAGCAGGTCTAAACCTCAAAGGAAATCTGAACAACTGCTGGTGGCATTTGCTGCAGGGACAGAGGGGAAGGCTATTTCAAAGTGAACCATCTCCAAACGGATAGGCCATTGCATTCACTTCTGCTATAAGCACCATGGAAAACCTATCCCACAGGGGATCAGATCCCACTCAACCAGGGCTGCATCTACCTCTACAGCCTTTCTCAGAGGCATACCTACCAGGGACATCCGAGAAGCTGCTACCCAGAGTTCTGTACATACTTTCACCAAGCATTGCCATTTTCCAATTTTCTCTAAATCCAGAGCTGGCTTTGCCACTGCAGTTTTGCAGGGCCTTATAGCTGGTCCTAATGCTATCTAAATTCCTCCTTCCATCCTTAGCTTTGGGAATCTACCGAAATGTAATGACTGCAACAGTGAAACACGAAGAACATAGTACAGTTGTGTACACTTACCATAAATGTAGATGTTCGAGTGTATTCACTGTTGCAGTCCTGGTTACCCTCCCTCCAGCCCCCTGACTTTGTTTCGCTATAACTCTTCTCTCCTTTTCAATGCTTAAAAGCTTTTTGGTGTATTTGATTTTTTGTTTGAAGTATAACCTTGTATATTTATAGATTTAATTGCTTCCCATTAGGGGGGCACCTAACATCTGGGGCAATAAAAACTGATGTAATGACATGGGCTGCATGTTTTATACTCCTGACGACCTGACGTCATGGAAGAAGAGAGAGCATCCATCGCAGGACTTAAGACTTTGTTAATCAGGCCGACTGAGGGCTACCTGCAAGAAGATAACCCAAATGTAATGACTGCAACAGTGAATACATTATAACATATACATTTATAGTAAGTGTACATAACTGTACTTTCCTCCTGGGCCCTGAGGGGCATTCTGTTCCTTCTGGGGCTTTCAGTTCTGAGATGTGTACTTCACCTTTATGCCCTACAATACCACAATTATGTGGTACGTAAACCAGCCAAGGGGGACTCGCTCATTTTTTACTTAACTTTTCTTGGGTGCCAAAGAAAAGATGGACCCTGGAAACCCATCCTAGAGCTCCAAAAACTAATTGGTTTCCTCTTAAGTCCCCAAATTCAAAATGTCGTTCTACTCCCTGCCAGAAGATGAAGCCTGGGTGGTAGCCTTATATCTTTAGGGTGCTTGCTTCTTAACAGCCCTATCCACACAGACCTATCTCAGACTTGTTGCAGGGAAATAGCACCACCAGTTTACCTTCTTGCACTCTGCACCCAGAGTGTTCCGAATGTGACTGAGTCATTGCTGTTTGCAGAACCAAGGGTATCCATGTCTGCCCCTACCTGGATGTTTTCATTGTCTTAGCCCACATCCAGGAGAAGGTGAATAGGATAGTGGCCTATTCTTCCAGAAATTTAGAGCCCTCTCTGAACTTAAATGCAGAATCTGACACCTACCAAAACTTTAGCCCTCTTAGGAGGTCTATCTAGGGCAGTCCTGTTCCAGAAAAAAATGTCTGCTTTTAACATTTTTTTTTTCTAGATCATGACTCTAAGGGCAAAATTCATAGTCTGGGAATTGTTAAGGAGCTTGTGATTCATGGCTTTCCCCTTACTGATGGTCCAGCTGGTCAGATTGCACATGAGAAATTGTCCCTGAACGAGACTTGGGGAAATAGCACAGTCATTGTGTGAAGAGCGTCATCCCAACACTTCCTTTGTGAGGAAGGAGCTGAAATGGTTGGGTGATGGTGTTCAAGAACATGGGGATACCATTCAGACAGACTGGCCCAATCTAGACCTTGACTACAAATGCCTCAGATGTAGCCTGAGTGGGCACATAAAATATCAAAGTACAGGAGTATTCGAGCCTGGCAGAGCTGAGGAAACATGTCCGCATTAAAGAAATTATGGCATTTACTCAGGTGATGAGGGGGTTTAGAACTTGTATGAAAGACTGGGATCGTCATGTAATCACAGGTAATACAGCAGTCATATGGTGTATAAATATGCAAAGAGGTACATACTTTTCCCTGCACATTAACTACACAGGCCAATGAAGAAACTCAAGCAGTACAAATGACCTTGGGGGGTTTCCCATATACCAGTTCTGGAAAATTGCCTGGCCAGCAGTTTAGGCAGAATGCTAGAAAAGGAATGCCTTCCTGTATTGGGCATTCAGGTGTGTGTGTGTGTGTGTGGGGGGGGGGGGGGTGGTGGTACCAAAAGTTTAGACTTTTGCTTCCTTAGAGAACAGAAAGATTGGGAAATTCTGTTCCAGAGCCCCACACAGATGGGCTTCAAAAGTGGATACTGTGTTACTGAATTGGACATGTCAGTTTCTCTTTGCATTTACAGCAGTACCCATGCCCCCCCCCCCCAAGTGATTCAGAGGCAAGTGATATTTGTTGCCCTCTTCAGGCTAAGACGTCATTGATTTCTCTCTCTCGTTGCCCCAGCAGCAGGACCTCTTAACCCAGCTCAAGAGTCCCCAGTTCATCAAAACGTAACCACACACAGGTTAATTGCTTGGAAGATTTGGGCACCTTCGTTGAGAGTGCATGATTAAAATCATGAAGGAGACTAGGAAGCTTTTCTTAGCCAAGTGGAAGAGATTTTCCCTCTACCAAAGGAGGAACCAGGACCCAAAAGAAGCTGGGTTGTCAATGTTTTTGTAGTACGTCTCTGAGCTGTTTACCTTAAAACTGTTGTATACATCTCTCAAGATGAATTTGTCAGATATTTTTGTTTGCCTGCCTCTGGATCCATCTCTTCCCACAAGCCCCCCCCCCCCCCCCAACAGTTTCTGAAGGGCATCCTCCACCTTCCAGGAAGAGAGTGGCCCTAGCTTGTGACCTATATTTTATCTTGGGAAAACTAACCTTTTTCCCTGTGAACCAGTAGCTTCTGCACATCTTATAGGTTCGTAGGCGTTTACTAGGCTAACGACCATGAGGTCTTTTTAAGCCTAGCCATGCATCCCAAACCTCTAACCTGGAAAACTCATATTGTTGATGGCCATTATCTCATCCCAGAGGATTTCAGAGCTTCAAACCTCTTGTGTGCAGTGTGTATTTTTTACATCTTCATAAAGGTAGAGTTACCTTGAAGTAATCCCTCTTTCATGCCAGAGGAAGTAACAGAAGTTTCTTTCAACCAGTTTGTCCAACTTCATGTTTTTCCTACTCCTGAAAACAGAGAGAAGGTTTTACATACCATGGTTGTGCATAAACTGTTCAAGTTTTAATTTGACAAAATAAGAGAGTAGAAAACCTGAGAAAAATTTTCCTTTTATTTGCTCTGGAGAGGGTTTTCCAGTTTCAAAGCAAAGTATTTCTGAATGGCTGGCAAATTGTGTTACTCTTTGTTACAGTTATAACGGAGGTCTACCTGGGAAGGTTTGAGCTCATTCTGACAGGGTCACAACTACCACTATACACTTCCTTGGGAGAGAGTGTACAGAACATTTTAGAAGCAACTTAGCTGGTCCTCATTTTGTACATTTTCCAAGCACTTCAGGGTAGACTTAAGGATAGGACTGAATTTGTCTTTGCTATTATGAGGGGTATGTGCCAGTCCTCTTGTTGACCTTGGCCCACTTCTCTTCTCCCTTGGAGAAGCAGCTTTTGAACATCCTTCCATTGCTGATGGCTGCAATGGTGAAAAGCACCAAGAACATAGTACAGTTGTGGAGGTAATTTACCCTAATATTAGGTGTTATGAGTGTGCTCATTGTTACAGTCTTGCTTCTCATCCACCATGTTGTCTAACCATGACATTATTGCTGGCTATGGGGTAGCCAAGCTCTCCTCTCCCTCCTTGTTTTTCTTCCTCATTCTCACTTCTTTTTTCTTTGTCCAAACTTCCCGGGAAGACTATATTTCTCTGTTGCCTGACTGAACACGACAACAAACAGGTACTTCTTTTTAAAAGTTGTAATGCTTTTAGCTTTAGGCGAGGTAAGAAGAGACTAGATGGGATGGGCGGTGCCATTGGACTAGCATGAGGTGAGAAAGTAAAGTAGTTGGCTAGCTGTATCATCATAGTTGGATGCTCACGCTGATGTTCTTCGTGTTTCACTGTTGCAGTCATCACATTTGGGTTATCTGCTTGCAGTAGCCCTCAGTTGGCCTGATTAACAAAGTCTTGGGTCCTGCGTCAGTTGTCCCTTCTGTGACGTCAGGTCATCAGGGGTGTAAAACTTGCAGTTGACGCCATTACATCAGTCTTTCTTGCTGTGCGGTGCCCGAAGCAGAAGCAGTACGCAAGTGTTGGTCGTCCGACTCCTGAAATTTTCGTTTTCGAGTTTCAGAACCAAAGTCTTCAATTAAAAGCTAAGTACCCCGTTGGGGAATCTTTCTTGCTCCGATGTCAGTAAAAGTAAATAATTGCATTACTTGTGGAAAGCAAATACCTCATAAAGATTTTAATTCGTACTGTATTCCTTGCCTAGGCCCTGACCACGACATACCTTGCTGTCAGTTTTGTGCCTTATTTAAACCACGAATTCTCAGTCATCAGTATATTTTCGCTTCTAAATATTTTGGTGCTCGGTTCAATTATCCTGATGCGTCTTCGGTAAGCCATCCGACTACCGACATTCCGAAAAAACGCAAAGATAAAGACCAAGACAAGCCGCCTATGTCCAAAGTTGCCGACGACGCTTCTCCTAAGCCAGTCGCCAGTTTGCCTGTACTCAGTGAGGCACTTTCGCAGCCCCTGATACCCGCTACTTCAGATTCACAGGCCTCTACTGAGACCCATTCAGAGTCAGGTATGCCACGAGATGCTTCAACTGTGGAACCTGTAGATGTCTCTACCATGGATGGGCCCGGAGCAGCTGTGCAGGCACCGGCTTCTGAGGGTGTTTTCAGGCCTACTGACTTGCGTATTAAAACCAACGCCATCATCTTCTTCAAGGCCTCAATCTTGAACCATGCCTAGAAGACGCCCAGACTGCATGGTCAGGCCTCTATGCCTAAAAAACAAATAAGAATGGCTGAAGACCTTATTACTTTAATCAGGGGAAGCCAGCCTTCCCCCTCTGAGACCTAGGACTGAGTTTGCTTATGATACTTCTGACCAGGATTCTGAATTCTCTGTTTCCTCTGACCAGGATTTACCCTTATCTACCTGTGAGGATTCTGATGCACTGGACTCTCATCCCTCTGCTTCTCCCCCAGAGGATTTCTCTTTTGGTGAAACCTTGCATACTCTAAGGGAGCATTTTCGTTGGGGAAAGTCAGGATTTCCCGATTCTAAAAAGAGGCTTAGGGATTTCTTACTACTGCCCCAGCACAGGCCTTTAACCATACCTCCTGTTCTAGACATTGTTGATTATGCCTTTTCGGAATCTAGCTTGGCCCCTGACTCTTTACCTCCTGCTCCCAGAAAACCTGACAGATATTACAGGGTCCCTGACTTTCACAAGTTCCTTTTAAAAATCCTACTGCGGGTCCTGAGACCATTTCACAGGGACCCAAGGGCATTAAAGCTACTACTGCCAAAAATCCTACCCCCTCTGATAGAGACTTCAGGGCGCTGGATAGATTGGTTAAGAAAGGTATACACTTCTGCAACTTTGGCCATTAGGGCCTTCAACTGTCAAGTTTCATATGTTAAAGTCTCAGCAGCATATTACTGGATTGCTTTAACAGAAAATGATGTTGGTTCCTGATTGTGCTGAAAATAAGGATTTACAGGATTTACTGCATTCAGCTGAACAAGTTAGAAAACATACTTTGCAATGTGGTTTTGATTCACTAGAGGCATCTTGCAGGGCTGCTGTAACTGGGTCTGTACTTAGAAGGCATGCTTGGCTTAAGGAGCAATCATTGCCAGATCATGTTAGTGAAATTACTGGATCCTTCATTAAACCAGGACCGCCTGTTTGACAACAAGGCAGAAGTAGTTCTTAAAAAGATGGAGGAAAAAGCTAAATCTATGCAAACTGTTAAAGATTTTTTACAAATACAACCCCCAAGGTTTAGTAGGCATTGGCCTTCCAAGAATTGGTCCTTTCCTGCCTCTTCCAGACCTTCTCAATCCAAACCCAGATCCAGCAGAGCTCCCAGGCTTCAGTCCCAGGATACGCACAGGGCTAAGAAGTGGGGGACCTCCACTTCCAAATCGGGAGTAATAAAACTCTCCCCTATGGTAAACTGTCTCAATTACTTCTTTTTAAAACTTCCAAGCACTTCTCAACTGATTGCCCCTTTGAGGGGAAAGATTGCTCTTCATGCAAAGAACTGGGAACTCATTACCCAGGACAAATGGGTTTTAAATATAGTGTCCCAGGGATACAGATTTCACTTCCCCATATTACCAACGCCAAGTGGATGGCCATATCTGCCCCCAAATCAGTGGGCAGAGACCCAAAAGCAAGTACTTTCTCTTAAGCATGGGGGGGGAAAAGGAACAAAGTTTCTACTAGAGACTTTTCCTGGTGCCCAGAAAAGACAGATGTTTTTCAAGGATGCATCTGCAGTCCTAACATATGGGTTGTCCTGCCTCAGGCAGCCCTTCGGTCGGCCGGATTCCAAAGTCTGGGTCTGGCCTCGGCTGATGTCGCACTTCACCCGACGTCATAGCTGCTGGGGTATAAAGGCATCAGCCGACGCCATTTTCCTCAGTCTTTCTTGCCGCGCGGTGACCGAAGCAGAAGCTGTTCGCAAGTGCCGGTCGGTCAGATCCAGAGATTTCTACTACCGAAGACTTCTAAAAAAGCTATTGGGGACTCTTTCTTGCCTCAGCCGATGTCAGACAAAGTAAATAATTGTTTAACTTGTGGGAAACAAATACCTCATAAGGATTTCCACTCTTACTGCCTTCCTTGCTTAGGCCCAGACCACGACGTATCAGCTTGTCTAGCCTGTGCTTCCTTCAACCGACGGACGTTTAGACGTCGGTCGGAGTTTGCAGAGGAGTTTTTTGGTCCCGCTTTTGCATATAAAATGCCGTCGGAGACTCCGACTACACAATTAGCTAAAAAGCGCAAGGAAAAGGACCGACACTCGCGGTCCGCGGCTTCAGCTGAAACCACGGTTAGGCCAACCGTGAGTGTCTCTGTTTCGGCTGAAACCGAGACCTCGGTTCTTCCTTCGGCCGAAAGCATGCCTCCGATAACAGAGGCCTCACAGAGCATGGCTGAATCTGCTACTGAAATTACTGCTACAGAAGCAGGCACCCAGGATTTGTCAGACACTATTCCTTTAGACATTTCTACCCTGCACGGGGCTGCTAGACCCCCTGCTTCTATGTCTATCAAGGCCTTTTCCAGGGCTAAAGCAGCTAAATCTTCTAAGGCCTTACCTACAAAAGCTCCCTCACACAGGCCTACCTCTAGTTCCCAGATACTCAGCCTGGCTGAGGATCTTATTTCTTTGATCAGGGGATCCCAACCTCACCCAGACAAAGACAGTTCATGGCGTCCTATCCTGGACCTGTCTACTCCAAACATCTTTTTGGTGATTCCAAAATTCAAGATGCTGACTCTTCACCATTTGCTCCCTATGCTAGGCAAAGATGCCTGGTTGGCAATACTAGATTTAAAGGAAGCATACCTGCACATCCCAATCAGGGAATCTTGCAGAAGATATCTACACTTCAAAGCAGGCTACACACATGATCAGTTCTCTGCACTGCCCTTTGGCTTATCTACTGCACCCAGGGTATTCACAAAGTGCCTAATTCCAGTCATTGCATTTTGCAGGCAAAGAAATATTCAAATATACCCATACCTGGATGATTGTCTAATTCAGGCTGAAAGCCAGGACATACCTTTGAATCATCTGGCCTTTGTACAAAGGGTGCTAACTTGTCTGGGGTACACCATAAATGAAAATAAATTACACCTGGTACCTGAAAGTTTATGCCTTTCCTCCTCTGCCTCTGCTCTCCAAAGTACTACTAAAGATCAAACAAGACAAACCAAGGACTATTTTGATAGCACCAGACTGGCCACGCCAACACTGGTACCCCATGGTACCTGTATTGTCTCAGCAGGAGAACCAGATTCTGCACCCTCAGCTTCAAACACTGAACCTAACAGCCTTGCTAATTACCTAATCTCTCCTTTACCATCCCTCAGTAAACCAGTGATGGATATCGTTTTAGAGGCAAGGAGGCCTAGTACTAGAAAATCTTATGCTGAAAAATGGAAAAGATTCTGTGCCTGGAACCAATCTCAGGGGATGAGCACATCCGTGCCCAATTTACCTCAGATTTTACAATACTTAACTGAGATGCTTCACAAGGGCCTGTCTCTCCTCCATCAAGATTCACGCCTCAGCCATTTCAGCTTATAACACAGAACCTCCCCTCTTCTCCCATCCACTGTTCAAGCAGTTCCTCAGAGGGGCCAAAAATCTACGACCACGCAGGAGACCTCCAACTCCAGCCTGGGACTTTAACTTTGTATTGGAGAAACTCACGCTTCCTCCTTTTGAGCCAGCTGCTACTGCAGACTTAAAATTCCTTTCTTGGAAGACAGCTTTCTTTTTAGCAATCACTTCAGCAAGAAGGGTATCTGAATTACAGGCCCTCATGGCAGTGGAGCCTTTCATCATCTTTCATGCGGACAGGGTGTCCTTCAGGACCAATCCCTCCTTCATGCCCAAGGTGGTATCCAGTGTGGCCCTTAATCAGTCCATTAATTTGCCAAACTTCTTTCGTAATCCACAGAACAAAGGGGGAACGGATACTACACTCCTTAGATGTGTACAGACAACTTAGATTTTACTTGGACAGGACTAAACCTCAAAGGAAATCTGACCAACTGCTGGTGGCATTTGCTACAGAGGCAGAGGGGAAGGCTATCTCAAAGCAAACCATTTCCAAATGGATAGGCCATTGCATTCATTTCTGCTGCAAGCATCATGGAAAACCTATCCCACAGGGGATCAGACCCCACTCAACCAGGGCCACATCTACCTCTACAGATTTTCTCAGATGCATCTCTACCAGGGACATCATAGACGCTGCTACCTGGAGTTCTGTACGTACTTTCACCAAGCATTGCCATTTGCCAGTTTTCTCTAAATCCAGAGCTGGCTTTGTCACTGCAGTCTTGCAGGGCCTTATAGCTGGTCCTAATGCTATCTAAATTCCTCCTCCCATCCTTAGCTTTGGGAATCTACCCAAATGTGATGACTGCAACAATGAAACACGAAGAACATAGTGCAGTTGTGTACACTTACCATAAATGTAGATGTTCGAGTGTATTCACTGTTGCAGTCCTGGTTACCCTCCATCCAGCCCCATTACTTCTTTTGGCTATATCTCTACTCTCCTTTACTATGCTCAAAAGCTTTTTGGTGTGTTTGCTTTTTTGTTGGAGGTATAACCTTGTATATTTATAGATTTTAATTGCTTCCCATTGGGGGGGCACCTGACATCTGGGGGGGGTGAAAAACAGATGTAATGGCGTCGGCTGCATGTTTTATACCCCTGACGACCTGACGTCATGGAAGAAGGGACAGCAACCGACGCAGGACCCAAGACTTTGTTAATCAGGCTGACTGAGGGCTATTGCAAGCAGATAACCCAAATGTGAGGCGACAACACTACCGCAGCACCACCAAGTGTACATAACTGTACTTTCAGATCTCTGTACTTGCTGCTGTTCGTAGTCTTTCATTTTTGTGTCGAAGTCATTACATCTGAGTAACGTCTCCAGATGCATCTGCAGTTGCCTCCTACTGACACCTCTAGGTGTCAAATATTGCTTGTTCATATTTGCATCAGTAATTCTGAAAGCATGCTATATACAAGGTTTTGAAATATTTCATCTTAAAGCTTACACAATGGCAAACTCCTGTGCATTAATACTTTACCTCTGTCTAGTGCAGGTAAGTATATATTAACTGTTGTTTTTATCATATTAATTTATGTAGATATAATTTTCACATTTTCTAAATATCTCAATCGAGTAACATAGTCAGAACTCCTTAGACACATATGAAAGCCCTCAGCTAAGTGAATAAAATGCTGCTGATAGTATGTGTGTAACCTGAGTAGTTGCTGAGATACTCTGTTGTTTACAAAATATTACAAACGTAATAGTTACTGTGTTAACTGTGACCCAACTGTGAATAAAATTTGGTTTGAGACCTAGAACCTAAAGAATATTAACATTATAAAATAGTTTTCGCTGAAGAGTTTGCCATTAATACTTCTTTCATAATCCCTGTTCCAGAGATATGAACATAATTTGATTTTGTCGATTGGAAGTTACAGTGCAGAGTTCCTGGGTTCCGTTGGAGTGAATGAGCTAAGCATAATACAGGCGTGTGTGGCCATCAGTTTGCCAGCCAACACCCACACCAGCAATTGCCTGTAGTGTCTCAAAGAAGAGCATGATGCAAGTACCCCAAGTGTCTGAGATTCAGCTCAGATACTCAACATCAGGGTTTCGTCATCTGTCATGGTGGCTTATGGCACTAAACTATTCATCTCAGCAGTCCCAGTTCCAGACCCACTTGATGAGAAATGTGTGGAAAAGTACAGCGATCTCATTGAGTCTTGTCCCAAGAAAGCTGTTTAGGAAGCTCTATCCAAGGTCTTCACTGTAGCATGCCATGTGCCTTGTTGTCATTTTGACTGTGCTTTCTCTCTGCTTAAGGGGCTGCAGACTCAGGGGTGAGAGAGTATGGTTGAGATCCTCCTCCCTTGGAGGAGCTCAGGAGCTGTGTATCTTGGATGCATAGTTTGTGGAGGATGTATTACAGATCCTGGCCAGTCTTATGAATAGGAAGTAGGCTTTTGTCCTGTATATGAACCCACTTGTACTTTCTTTCTTTCCTACATAGAGCTGACCGACCTTAAAGGAGGAAGAGTCCTCCTCACATCTCATACCAGTAAGAGTGCTCAGAGTGACATCTTTCCTAGTTGCCCCACCACAGTGTTGACTTTAATCCATTACTGTCTGTAGAGGGTGCTTCTTGGAGTTTACCCTGATTTGGAGAATGTCCTCTAGGGTCAATGGGTTCTAGGAATGGTTATGATTTGCCATATCTTGGAGTTCATAGTTCCCTCACCAGAAAGTAATTCACTCATAAAATCAGTGTGTTTTAGCAGAATTCTTTGGACAGGACCAGTTCTAGAGGGATTGAAAACTTTGCTTCCAAATATACCTGTTCTCGATGAGTCCTGTTTTATTCTGGACCTTATCAACTTCAGCCAGAACATTTGTTGCATCTGGTTCCAAGTAGTCATCCTACTGGGGATAAATTAATTTGCTTCTGTTGTGGAGTGAGTTAATGTATTTTTGGCACATCAGCATTTGGGGACTACAGAGGTGAATCCAGTTAATTTAGGATAGCCAACATTCTTTAAGGGGGGAAAAAAACTATTTGGGTTCTCCTCAACACCCCAGAGTGTTCAACGGGATGTTGGCTGTGGTGTCCAAAACCTTGGATGAGTAGATTTCCTGCTGTTCCTATGCCTAGATAAGTGACTTCCGGTAGTATCCTGGGAATCACTGGAGTTGGCAACATAGAAGAAGTAATCATTCAGAAGTTTTAGAGTTAGGCAGGCTTCATCACTGGTCATTCCTACTCTAGAAGAAGCCTTTTTTGTAATCTTTATTTATTTTCATTCTGTTTGTTATTCCAGGATGTGCAGGTCCACTACCCAAATTATTTTCTTAGAGTCCTGTAGCAATCCAGTATTAGAAGATGGTGTTAGCACTTAATATTAATCCTGAGATAGACTGACAGACTGTCGAAGCTTTGGCCACATCTGTGAAGATACAGTGCAGGATACAGGCCTGGCCTGAACTATGCCTGCTGGGCTTTGATGGTTGCCATAGTGGATAGTGAGGTACATGTGGCTTCAAAGCCACCACATGCTTATAGGCCTTCTTTTGGTGTTGGGCCTTTACCAGGCCTTATAGTATGGATCCCTCCCATGCATGTTCTATGGATTTTCCAGTTTTGCAGTTAAACCCATCACAGATCTGTATGATGATCTTAATGATAAAGGGATATTTTACAGGCTAGGGAGCATGCCTCCTCTGAAGGGGGGAAGGAGAACAGATCCACAGTCATCTCACCTCTATCCTACTAAACTGAACAGAAAAGAAATGCATTCTCTAGTGTTGGAAATTGGTCAGTTTCTAGAATGCCCCACTTCAAGAAAAAGCCTAGCCAGGTATAGGTTTAGAAAAAGGTTTGTGCCCTAGCTTAAGAGCATCTGCCAGCACATTCACCATCTCAGGGATGTGAATGCAACTTTAAACAAGTTACAGCTCGGAGTTGTACTCCTGGCCCTAAAAACCTTGGTGGAATTGTTGCATCTGGGGCCTGTCTTCATCCAGTTAATCAGTACATAAGTAAGCCGGGGGGACATGGTGAAATAGTTTGTGCAGAGAAAGCAGTGCTCATCTGGCATTAGATCATAGAAAGTTGCATTCACATCCCTGAGATGGTGAATGTGCTGGCAGATGCTCTTAAGCTAGGGCACAAACCTTTTTCTAAACCCATACCTGGCCAGGCTTTTTCTTGAAGTGGGGCATTCTAGAAAATGACCAGTTTCCAACACTAGAGAATGCATTTCTTTTCTGTTCAGTTTAGTAGGATAGAGGTGAGATGACTGTGGATCTGTTCTCCTTCCTGTGGCATACATGATTGCTGTACTACCTCCTACAATGAACTAGCTAATTATGGAAGTTGCTGTAGTTCCTCACAAGTCATTAAAAACATTTTTAAAGAGCCAAACCCCTTGCAGCCCCATGAAGGGGATATTTTCTGCAACACCCCCTTATTTAATAAATACTAACTCCTTAATGTCAAAGCCATGGGGAAAAGGGAAGCAGCTGCTGTTCATTCAGATAGATGGGAAATAACAGCAGGGGAGTAGTAAATCAACAAGTGTAATCAGCAGTTTAGCCCTCATTGAGTTAGACTTCACTCACATATAAGAAAACTGTTTTTGTCTGCTCAAAATTCCTGCTGATTCTACACATCTTTGTAAAGTTCAGGGAAGAAGGATCAAAATTAATTCTTGTTGCATCTTAGTGGTCAAGAAGGGGATGATTTCAGGCATTTGTTTACCGAAAAGCCTGCCAGTCCAACAATAAGAATGCATCTGATGTCCTTCAAGAATGCAACTGCAGTCATAACATGTGGGTTGTCCTGCCTCAGGCAGCCCTCGGTCGGCCGGATTCCAAAGTATGGGTCCGACGTCGGCTGATGTTGCATTTCTCTCCGACGTCAGAGCGGCTGGAGTACATAAGCATCAGCCGACGCCATTTTCTCCAGTCTTTCTTGCCGCGCGGTGCTCGAAGCAGAAGCAGTTCGCAAGTGCCGGTCAGTCAGCTCCTGTATTCTACGATACCGAAGTCATCAAAAAAGATAAGTACCCCGTTGGGGACCTTTTCTTGCCTCAGCCGATGTCAGAAATTACTGAAAAAGTTAACAATTGTCTTTTTTGTGGTAAACAAATACCTCATAAGGATTTCCACTCTTACTGCCTGGGCCCAGACCACGATGTCTCGGCCTGTGTAGCCTGTGCTCGCTTCAACAAGCGCACTCTCAGGCGCCGGGCGGAGTTCGCTGAAGATTTTTTCGGCGATAAATTTGCTTACACCATGCCGTCGGATCTTCCGACATCGCAAACTCCCAAAAAGCGAAAAGACCGGGACCGACATCCTCTGCCCGTGTCTACCACCGACTCCACGCCAAAACCTAGGGCGAGTGCTCCGGTTCCCTCTGAGACGGTCTCTCCACCGCTCAGAACCGAAGACACCGCATTACCGACGACTCCAGTTCCAGACATTACTCCGCCAGTTATAGATTTTCCCCCGGATACCGAAACCGAGGAAATGCCCGAGACCATTGCTGTAGACAAGGTCACTCCTGCACGTGGAGCTGCCAGGCCTCCTATGGCCATGTCTATTAAGGCCTACACTAGGGCTAAGGCAGCCAGCAAAACAAAGCATAATACTTCTAAATCCTTACCTCAGCCGACTCCGGAGACACAAATTATGTCCATGGCTGCTGATTTAATTTCCATGATTAGAGGTTCACAGGCCCATCCTGAGAGAGCATCCCAGCCTCCCCCTGATAAAGGCCCGGGTTGAACCCTCTGACCCTACTCCTTCAGATGAAGACTCTGAGGGCTCTGTCCACTCTGATAGCCAGGAAGAGCTCTTCCAGACCTATGAGGACTCGGATGCAGAAGATTCCATCCCTTGCCTCCCCTCCTGAGGATATTTCTTTTGGGGAAGTTCTGCACACCATGAGGGAACATTTCAAGTGGCAAGGACAGGAATATTCTGATTCTAGGAAACGCCTTAGGACTTTCCTTAAGAAGCCTCAGCACAGGCCCTTAGCTATTCCTCCTGTACTTGATGTTCTGGATGATTTGTATTCTGACTCTAGTGCTACCCCTGATTCTCTTCCTCCTGCTCCAGCCAAGCCAGACAGGTATTACAGGGTCCCAGAAACTCATTCCCATTTATTCAGGGCCCATACTGCTGATTTGGAAACTATTTCACAGGGGCCTAAAGGAGTTTCAGCCTCCACCTCAAAAATCCTTTGCCCTCCAACAGGGAAGCGAGGTCATTAGAGAGATGGGGCAAAAGGTTTACACATCCACTACCTTATCTATGAGAGCTTTAAATTGCCTTTTCATATGTTACAATATCAGGATGATCTCTTAGAAGATTTACAAAAACATTAGCTTCTCCTGATCCTTTAGACAGGAAGACTTTGCAGGAAGCTGTACATAACACTCAGCAAGTAAGCAATCACTTCCTGCAGTGTGGATATGATGCACTGGAAGCTTCATGTAGGGCAGCTATGGCAGGGGCAGTGATTCGTAGACATGCTTGGTTAAAAGATCAACCTCTACCAGATCATGTAAAAGCAAAGCTTCTGGATGCACCTTTGGAAAAGAACAAGCTTTTTGGTGCAAATGCTAAGGATGTGTTAAAGACCATCGAAGAAAAAGCAAAATCAGTTCAGACTGTGAAAGATTTCCTCCAGGTTCAACCCCCCAGGTTCAGTAGGAATTGGCCTTCAAAAAACTGGTCCTTTCCTAATCCAGAAAAGTTTCAAAGGGGTAAGAACAGACGTGGCCGAGGAAGAGGCCAATACAGAGGCCCTTACAGGGGACGACAATGGCAGCCAGGAAACCAAAGAAGTGATGCAGGGGATGTCCTTCAAGGATGCATTTGCAGTCCTAACATATGGGTTGTCCTG
Source organism: Protopterus annectens (assembly GCF_019279795.1). NCBI lineage: Eukaryota > Metazoa > Chordata > Ceratodontiformes > Protopteridae > Protopterus > Protopterus annectens. The sequence continues at coordinate 1,545,040,289 of NC_056725.1, read as the reverse complement.
CCTCAGGCAGCCCTTCGGTCGGCCGGATTCCAAAGTCTGGGTCTGGCCTCGGCTGATGTCGCACTTCACCCGACGTCATAGCTGCTGTTTATTGGGTATAAAGGCATCAGCCGACGGCCGACGCCATTTTCCCTAGTCTTTCTTGCCGCGCGGTGCCCGAAGCAGAAGCTGTTCGCAAGTGCCGGTCTGTCAGATCCAGAGAATTCTACTACCGAAGACTTCTAAAAAGCTAAGTACCCCGTTGGGGACTCTTTCTTGCCTCAGCCGATGTCAGACAAAGTAAATAATTGTTTAACTTGTGGGAAACAAATACCTCATAAGGATTTCCACTCTTACTGCCTTCCTTGCTTAGGCCCAGACCACGATGTATCAGCTTGTCTAGCCTGTGCTTCCTTCAACCGACGGACACTTAGACGTCGGTCGGAGTTTGCAGAGGAGTTTTTTGGTCCCGCTTTTGCATACAAAATGCCGCCGGAGACTCAGACTACTCAATTAGCTAAAAGCGCAAGGAAAAGGACCGACACTCTGCCCGGTTTCGCTGAAACCACGGTTAGGCCAACTGAGTGTCTCGGTTTCGCTGAAACCGAGCCCCGGTTCTTCCTTCGGCAAAGCATGCCTCCGATAGCCGAGGCCTCACAGAGCATGGCTGAATCTGCTACTGAATTTACTGCTACAGAAGCAGGCACCCAGGATTTGTCAGATACTATTCCTTTAGACATATCTACCCCTGCACGTGGGGCTGCTAGACCCCCTGCTTCTATGTCTATCGAGGCTTTTGCCAGGGCTAAAGCAGCTAAATCTTCTAAGGCCTTACCTGCAAAAACTCCTTCACATAGGCCTACCTCTAGTTCCCAAATGCTCAGCCTGGCTGAGGATCTCATTTCTTTGATCAGGGGATCACAACCTCACCCAGACAGGGCCTCTCAGCCCCCTCCAGACAAGAGGCCTAGGACTGAACCCCCGGAACCTGTCTCTACAGATTATTCCTCGGATGACTCAGACATTTCAGACCCTCACGAAGGCCCATATTCTACTTATGAGGATTCTGATGCAGAAGACTCCTTTCCTTCTGCTTCTCCTCGTGAAGAATTTTCCTTTGGGGAAACCTTGCATGCTATGAGGGAACACTTCCAATGGCAGGGCCAGGATTTTTCAGATTCAAGGAAAAGGCTAAGGACCTTTTTACACTTACCACAGCATAGGCCTTTAGCCATTCCACCAGTACTAACAGTTGTTGATGATGCATATAATGATGCCTGTACTGCCCCTGATTCCCTTCCTCCGGCCCCTGCCAAAACAGACCGATATTACAGGGTCCCGGACACACATTACCATTTGTATAAGGCTCCTGTTGCAGACCCTGAAACCATTTCACAGGGCCCTAAAGGTGTGGCAGCTGCCTCTGCCAAAAACCCTCTTCCCTCTGAAAGGGAATCTAGAGCATTAGAGAGATGGGGTAAAAAGGTTTATACTTCTGCTACTCTTTCGGCCAGGGCCTTGAACTGTCAATTTCACATGATTCAGTACCAGGAATTTTTGTTAGACCAGATAAACAAAAAACTGTCTTCTCCTGAACCTTTAGACCGCTACCAACCAGAGAAGTACTGCCACAGATTCAACTACAACCACTTCCACAGGGCAGACACAATGACTTGACTCTAGTTCCGCCTACCAGGGAACAACTGGAAGCACCCTTGGGCGGAAAGCTAGCCTTATTCTCCGACAACTGGCATTACATTACAGGAGACAAATGGACTTTACAAACAATAGACAAGGGCTACAGGTTTCACTTCCACACTCTACCAAAAAAGAGAGGAATGCCAAACCTACCACCAAGCCAAAAACAGACGCTCTAAGACAAGTCAACAACTTACTAAGGATGAGAGCTATAGAAGAGGTACCACCTATGGAACAAGGCCAAGGATTTTACTCCAGGCTTTTCCTTGTACCAAGAAAAGAAAATCAATGGAGACCTATTCTAGACTTGTCCGCACTGAACACATACCTCATTGTTCCAAAATTCAAAATGCTGACCCTCCAGCAGCTTCTTCCCATGCTGGGCAAGGAGTCTTGGCTGGTGACTCTAGATCTCAAGGAGGCATACCTGCACGTCCCTATACGACCAGATTGCAGAAGACACCTCAGATTTCTTGCAGGATCAGAGCACTATCAATTCTCAGCATTGCCTTTTGGCTTATCTACTGTGCCCAGAGTATTCACGAAATGCCTGGCATCAGTAATTGCTCATTGCAGGCTTCAGGGAATTCAAATTTACCCATACCTGGACGACTGCCTAATACAAGTGGACAACAAGGCAAAATTAACAAAAGATTTGGAAAATGTCATACAACTGTTGCAAGCCTTGGGATACACAGTCAACATGCAAAAGTCAAGACTAGTACCATCCCAAAGGATAACATTCTTGGCTGCAGAACTGGATACATCAACTCAGATGGCTTTTCTCACAGAAGAAAAACAAAAACAACTACCAGCCTACTTCATGACATTAACAACACAAACTCGGCTTACTGCAAGGAAAGTCCTGCAAGCCCTGGGCTACATGGCATCATGCATAATATTGGTTCCACATGCCAGGCTGCATATGAGAAAGCTACAATGGTACCTAAGGAATGTATGGTCTCAACACAAGCACAGTCTAGAAGCCCAGATTCCAATAATTCCATGCCTGAAGCAAGAATTCCTGTGGTGGGCTCAGGCCTGTCAGTTGAACAGAGGCTTGCCTTTCCACAAACCTCATCCAAGCCAGACCATCACCACGGACACCTCAGACCTAGGATGGGGGGCACACATGGTGGACAAGTGTATTCAAGGCCTATGAACCCAAGACCAGCTGAATCTACACATAAATCTAAAGGAGATGCTGGCAGTGAAACATGCGATCCAGGCATTCAGACCACTCCTTCAACAGGGTCATCTGCTGATAAGGACTGACAATACCACGGTCATGTGGTACATCAACAAACAGGGAGGTACACATTCATATCCTCTATGCCGGATGGCAATGGACCTGTGGAATGTGGCCCTGAATCTCAACATTCAACTTCAGGCCAGATTTGTACCAGGAAAAGAAAATTCTCTAGCAGACACCTTAAGCAGAACTACCACGGATGCTCACGAATGGATGCTGCATCCAGATATCTTCAAAGCCATAACAAAGAAATGGGGACTACCAGAGATAGACCTGTTCGCCTCCCCACACAACCACCAATTGAAGAAATTCTGCACAAGAGCATACCACCCACTTGCTTGGAGGGTGGACTCCCTTTCCTTCAGCTGGAAAAACCTGACAGCATATGCATTGCCACCTCTTCCCTTGATGTACAAAGTTCTACTGAAGATCAGAGAGGATCAGCCAAGGGTAATCCTGATAGCTCCAGACTGGCCGAGGCAACATTGGTACCAGCTACTGAGAAGCATGTCTCGGACACACGCATGGCCTCTACCTCTATGTCCCTTACTTCTAACACAGGACAACTACAAGATCCTACATCCAAACTTGAAAACACTGCAGCTAGCTGCTTGGAATATTGCATAAAAAAAAAATAACCCAGGTTTATCCCAGAGGGTTAAGGACATTATCCTGGAGGCACGCAGACCTTCCACAAGGAAGACTTATTCAGCCAAGTGGAAAAGATACCTCATTTGGAGTGCAGCAAAGGGAGAAAATGTCTCATTGGCAAACATAGCACACATCCTGGAATATTTAGCAGAACTGTTCCACAATGGCCTGTCTTACTCCTCCATTAAGATTCATGCATCAGCAATTTCAGCAGAATACAACATGGATCCTCCTGTCTTCTCTCATCCTCTGCTCAGGCAGTTCTTGAGAGGAATCAAAAATGTAAAACCTCCAAGGAAACCACCTTTACCTACATGGGATCTCAACTTTGTGCTGGAAAAGTTAACACTTCCCCCTTTTGAACCAGCAGCAACAGCAGAATTACAGTTCTTGTCTTGGAAAACTGCTTTCCTGCTAGCAATCACTTCAGCAAGAAGGGTAGTTATGGCAGTACAACCCTTCCTTATCTTCCATCAGGACAGAGTCTCTCTTAGAACTAACCCTACCTTTATGCCAAAAGTGGTCTCCAGAGTATCATTGAACCAAGCGATTCATTTACCTACATTCTTCCCCAACCCACAGAACAGGGGAGAAAGACTGCTACATACCTTGGATGTGCACAGACAATTACGCTACTATCTGGACAGAACTAAGACCAGCAGAAAAACTGACCAGCTTCTGGTAGCATATGCAACAGGAATGCAAGGAAAAGCAATTTCAAAACATCTCAAAATGGATAGGAAATTGCATTCGTTTTTGCTACTCTTTTCATGGAAAGACAACTCCTGAAAATATCAGACCTCATTCCACAAGAGCTACAGCCACCACTACAGCTTTCCTACGAGGAGTGGCTACCAAAGACATTTTAGAAGCTGCTACTTGGAGCTCCGTGCATACATTTGCCAAGCATTATAATCTTCCCTTATATTCTAGATCCCGAGCAGGTTTTGCAACTGCTGTTTTGCAAGGGATCTTAACTACACCATCTTTATATTAGTGCCTCCTCCCCCAGTTTGGCTATGGTATTCTACCCATATGTTAGGACTGCAGATGTATCCTTGAAGGGCATAGTACAGTTTTGTACCTACCATAAATGTAGATGTCCGATAGGTATGCATCTGCAGTTAGGATTACCCACCCTCCTTCCCCTCTGTGGTATTCCTAGGGTATTTACCCCTCTTTTAGCTAGCTGGGGGAATCTATTATGGTGTATTTGTTTGTATATATATTTATATATTTTTATATTGTTTGCTCTCTACTGTTTGGAATTATTTGCATTTATCCAAATTTAGCCTTCCTAGAGGGCACCTGGCATCTGGGGCAAGAAACACTGAGGAAAATGGCGTCGGCTGATGTCTTTATACCCAATAAACAGCAGCTATGACGGGTGAAGTGCGACATCAGCCGAGGCCAGACCCAGACTTTGGAATCCGGCCGACCGAAGGGCTGCCTGAGGCAGGGCAACCCATATGTTAGGACTGCAGATGCATACCTATCGGACATCTACATTTATGGTAGGTACAAAACTGTACTTTTCACCTGCCCAACAACCACAAACTCAATGACTTTCCTCTACTACCCCGCCTACCAGGGAACAACTAGAAGCTCCCTTGGGCGGGAAATTATCTCTGTTTGCAGAAAACTGGCACAGACTGACAAAGGACAAATGGATTTTGAACATTATAGACCGAAGGTACAAGTTTCATTTTCATACCTTACCAAGAAAACAAGGCATGCCAAACCTACCACAAAATCAGAGGGCAGAGGCTATCAAGCAAATCACTCTGCTGACTCGAATGAAAGCAATAGAAAGAGTTCCACAACAAGAACAAGACCAGGGATTTTACTCAAGACTGTTCCTTGTTCCAAGAAAAGAATCTCAATGGAGACCAATACTGGACTTGTCCACATTAAACACCTTTCTCATAGTACCAAAGTTCAAAATGCTGACTCTACAGCAACTCCTTCCCATGCTGGGCAAGGAGTCGTGGCTGATTACTCTGGACCTCAAGGAGGCATACCTGCATGTCCCTATCAGACACAGCTGCAGAAGATACCTCAGATTTCTTGCAGGGCCAGAGCATTATCAATTCTCAGCATTGCCATTTGGCTTATCTACTGCGCCCAGAGTATTTACAAAATGCCTGGCTTCAGTGATTGCTCATTGCAGGCTCCAGGGAATACAAATTTACCAATACCTGGACGAGTGCCTCATACAAGCGGACGACAAATTGATGTTGACAAAAACCTGGATTATGTCATACGATTACTTCAAGCTCTGGGATACACAGTCAACTTCCAAAAGTCAAGACTGCAGCCATCCCAGCAAATAATCTTCTTAGGAGCCAAACTAGACACAGCCTCTCAGATGGCTTACCTGACAGAAGACAAGCAAGAGAAGTTAACTCATTCCTTCAAAGGTTTAGCAAAACTCACCCAGATGACTGCAAGGAGATTCCTACAGGCCCTGGGTTACATGGCATCCTGCATTCTACTGGTTCCATTAGCAAAACTACACATGAGAAAGCTTCAATGGTACCTAAAAAGCATTTGGTCTCAACACAGCAACAACTTGGAGATAATCATACCACTCATTCCATGCCTACAAAAGGAATTCCTATGGTGGGCCTCGGTGAGCCAGGAAAACACAGGTATGTCATTCAAAAAACCACAGATAGCACAGACCCATGACTACAGATGCCTCAGACCTTGGATGGGGGGGGCGCACATGGAAGACAGGTGTATACAAGGACAATGGTCTCCAAAGGAAACACATCTGCATATAAACCAAAAGGAAATGCTGGCAGTAATGCATGCCATCGAGGCTTTTCAACACCAACTCCAGCAAGGCCATTTAATGATACGGACAGACAACACCACTGTAATGTGGTACATAAACAAGCAGGGGGGCACCCACTCTTATCCCCTTTGCAGACTGACAATGCAGCTTTGGGAGAAATCACTGAGCCTAAACATCCAGTTACCATCCCAGTTTGTTCCGGGAAAAGACAATGTGTTGGCGGACAGCCTAAGCAGGAATTTCACAGATCCACACGAGTGGAGGTTACATCCGAAGGCCTTCAGACAACTCACTTCGACATGGGGCAAGCCAGAAGTGGACCTATTTGCCTCTCACCTCAACCATCTTCTACCAAAATTTTGCACAAGGACATACCATCCAAAAGCTTGGAAAATAGATGCCCTCTCATTCAACTGGAACTCCCTAGCAATCTATGCATTCCCACCTCTGCCACTGATGACCTCAGTATTACTAAAGATCAAAGCAGAGAAGCCCAAGGGAATCATAATAGCTCCGGATTGGCCAAGACAACACTGGTACCCACTACTACGGAGCATATGTCACACCAGGAGGCGGCCCTCCTCAGTGGCCTCTACTTTTGACTCAACACAATTTGAAACACTGCATCCAAATCTTCAGACACTGCAGCTAACAGCCTGGGAGATCCCATAAATAACTTCAGCTTATCTCTCTCCAAGGAAGTTCAGCGGATACTAACAGAGGCTCAAGACCATCCACCAGAAAGGTTTACTTAGCAAAGTGGAAAAGATTCAGCAATTGGAATACCAGCAAGGGACATGATGCATCATTGTTGAACATCCCACTCATCTTGGAATATTTGGCAGATATGTTAAAGAACGGCCTCTCATATTCTTCCATAAAGATACATGCATCTGCTATTTCAGCTAGATACAACACTGATCCTCCTGTTTTCTCTCATCCCTTACTAAGACAATTCCTCAGGGGAATCAAGAACATTAAGCCACCAAGAAAGGCCCCAGTGCCAGCCTGGGACCTCAATTTTGTCTTAGAAAAACTGACTCTACCTCCTTTTGAGCCAGCAGCTTCAGTTGAGTTGCAATTTCTTTCATGGAAGACAGCTTTCCTGTTGGCAATTACCTCAGCAAGAAGGGTTTCGGAGCTACAGGCCCTAATGGCAATACCACCCTTTATTATTTTACACAGAGACAGGGTTTCATTAAGGACCAACCCTACTTTTATGCCAAAGGTGGTATCTAGGGTTTCTCTAAATCAAGCCATTCATCTGCCTGCTTTCTTCCCCAATCCTGAGAATAAGGAGGAAAGACTTTTGCATACCTTGGACATTCACAGACAACTTCGATACTACCTGGACAGAACCAAGGCCAGTAGGAAGTCTGAACAACTTTTTGTAGCTTACGCCCCTGCAGTCCAAGGAAAAGCAGTTTCAAAACAGACTATTTCTAAATGGATTGGACATTGCATCAGATTCTGTTATTCCTTTCATGGAAAGACTGTTCCAGCCAATGTCAGACCACATTCCACCAGAGCTACAGCCACCTCTACAGCATTCTTAAGAGGGGTGCCTACCAAGGACATTCTAGAAGCTGCTACATGGAGCTCCGTGCATACATTCTCCAAACACTACAATCTCCCTCTATATTCCAGATCCAGAGCAGGCTTTGATTGCCACACCATGTCTTTCCTAGAGCATACCTCCTCCCCCAGCTAAGCTATGGTATTCTACCCACTTATGACTGCAGTTGCATTCTTGAAGGACATAGTACAGTTTTGTACCTACCATAAATGTAGATGTCCGTTAGACATGCAACTGCAGTCGGATTTTCCCTCCCTCCATACCCCTCTATGCCTAGGGTCCACTCCTATCCCTGTTATTCTTAGCTGGGGATATCTGTTATGGTGTATTTGTTTTATTGCTCATTTATTTGTTTGGAATCCTGTTTTTGTCTTCCAATTTGATTACAGCCTTCCTTGGAGGGCACCTGGCATCTGGGGCAAGAAACACTGAAGAAAATGGCGTCGGCTGATGCTTGTGTACTCCAGCCGCTCTAACGTCGAGAAATACAACATCAGCCGACGTCGGACCCAGACTTTGGAATCCGGCCGACCGAGGGCTGCCTGAGGCAGGACAAACCCACATGTTATGACTGCCGTTGCATGTCTATCGGACATCTACATTTATGGTAGGTACAAAACTGTACTTTTTCAGTTGTCTTCCTTTCTAACTCAGGACTACCACCTTAATGAGCAAGTGTTAGATTGGTATATTTATTACTTGTACATAATGATTTGCTGTGATGTTTACTTCACTCCTTTCCCCCAAATTAATTGTTTTTCTCATCCACTTAATATATTATTGTTGTAGTGTCATTTTTTTTGTAACCTTTAGGAGCTCCCTGTGAATGAAGTTGAATCTAAAAACATGTCTGATTCTGGTCTATGGTTCAGAATCTGCCAGCATTAAGAGACTGGGTTATAGGAGGCAAATGTAAGAGCAGTCAAGTTCTAATGAAGGTTTTATGACGGTTTAATTTTTTTCTTGTAACTCACATCTGTATTTCTGTGGACAGTGTGTATGTATTTCATATTTTGTTTCCTTCTATACAGGATGGTACTCTTTTACCTGACTTTTTCTTTCTTTTCAGATTGGGTTCAAGAATATGCAGAATGTAGAAGTTTTGCCTTTAACTTTGGAAAAAGCCGTGCAACTTGTCAAAGATGTCTTCATTTCTGCTGCCGAAAGAGATGTTTACACAGGGGATGCACTGAAAATCTGTATCATCAAAAAAGAGGGCATCACAGAAGAAACTATCACTTTAAGAAAAGACTAAAGTGTATTTGTGTTTATTGATTGTGGAAAGTAATTGAGTCTGCAGTCTTGAAGATCATTTGCATCCTGCTTTTGAAGTATTTTTTCTTTTTGCCATAATGTACAAAAATAAAAGAAAAAAAGAAAAATGTTTTGTCTACATGCTGCTTAAGGTAGGTGTGTGTGGTTGGATAGCACTGCTTACAGATGATCTCCGTCTTTTTTCAGAGCCTTCGTGGTATGTATAGAGTGCCTTTTCTCAAGTGTTAGCAAAGACCCAGGGAGTGTATGCATATCTCTACCTGGTGGGTGCTTCGTCCAGACACTTTGTAACCAAGATCATTCAGAGGTCTCTGAAATGCACTATGCCCTGTCAGACTGTAATGCGTACAATCTCCTCCCTAATTCTGCTCAACTCCAACCTGATCCCAGGGAAGTCGGAGTTTTTCCTGGGACTCTTCTAAACACAGGGCAAACTATTTTCTGAGGAACAGACCACTCCAGCTGAATGCTTACTTTTCTTATCTGCCACAGAAATCCATATGCTAGTTCCTTCCATAGAGAACTGGTCCATGTGTCTTTCTGCATCCTAATATTCTTCCAGGCCAGAGCACATATGAAGGATTCTGGTACTTGGAATCTTTAGCAACCGCATAACAACTTCTGATCCCTTGCAGTAAACAAATTCAAATAAATCATCAGAGTTCCATTGGGGGAAGTCCAGTAGGTGGAAAATCTAGAGCAATGTCAGTGGATATCTCCCAAGAGACGTGCACTTACCATGGATGCCTTTGACTTTGCCATGAGGGTGTAGGTGACACAGTGCATAGAGCATGGAATAAGTACATGCTTGATTAGTATATTACCTTAAAGGTGATGGTGGCTTTGAGCCTGGCCTTAAGAGCATTTATGTCATTATTGCTTTCACTGGCCATTAGGATTGACAAAGCATATTAATAATATGTCATCTATGCAGCTTGGCAGTGATAATGTGGGAAATGGATTCCTAGTTAGGACTGTATCTCCAGGCATCTTTTAGCCTATCCTCACAAAACCTTAGGGCTGACAAGTGTGATCAGTCTGAACAGCTGTGAATGGAAGCTGACCTCCAAAATCTTTTTTGCCTGCTGATTCAGAAATGGTGTCTTCTGTTATTTGAAGTCTTCACTTGAGAAAAAAAGAGATGGTACTGTAACAACAGTACTTAAAACCCTTCATTTCTTAAGCAGCTCTAATTACAGCTTCTGTAAACGTTAATGGAAATACCTGCTGAATCCTGAAAGATTTTTAATGGAATAATTTTGTCCACAGCTTTCTGCAAAGAATTGCTGATAATTCACAGACCTTGAGTATGACACACAAATGTAAAATTCCAGAGTTGTGTAGAATACACTTCTCTTTACAGAGCAAGTGGATGTTCTTCATGTTTTACTGTTGCAGTCATCACATTTGGGTTATCTGCCTGCAGGTAGCCCTCAACCAGCCTGAATGCCAGAGTCTTCGGATTTCTGCATCTGATGCTGTCACTTCTTCCATGATGTTAGGTCGTCGGGTATAAAACATGCAGCCGACGCCATTACATCAGTTTTTCTTGCCCCAGATGTCAGGTGCCCCCACAATAGGAAGCAATTATAAGGTATGGTACACCAGGCAGAGAAATATTCAAATTTACCCATACTCGGACCATTGTCTGATTCAGGCAGAAAGCCAGGACTTGCTATTATGACACCTGGCATTCGTAAAGAAACTTCTCACCTCACTGAGGTACACCAGCAACGAAAAGAAATCTCACATAGTACCCTGCCAACAGATTGTATTCCTGGGAGCAAGCTTGAACACAACTTCCCAGATGGTATTCCTCACTCAGGAGCAACAAGTTTATTTGACAACCTACTTCAAACTATTGGCCACAAAAACCCAGCTATCTGCAAGGAAAATACTGCAAGTTCTGGGGTTCATGGCCTCTTGCATTCTGCTAATTCCATATGCAAGACTGCATATGAGGAAACTCCAATGGTATCTAAAAAGCCTATGGTGCCAACATTCTCAGGAGCTTGGAAATAATGATTCCTATCATTCCTTGTCTAAGGACAGAGTTCCTTTGGTGGGCAGAGGCCTGTTACCACAACAAGGGACTCCTTTTCACTGTACCCCCTGCTGCCCAAACCCTAACAGACGCGTCAGACTATGCATGGGGGGCTCACATGGCAGGGCAGTGCATTCAGGGCAAATGGAACCCGAGACAGATGCACCTGCATATCAATCAAAAAGAAATGTTAGCTGTACAGAATGCTCTGACAGCCTTCAAAGACCGTACTCTTCTAGGACAACTATTGGCAAAGACATGCAACACTACAGTTATGTGGTACATAAGTAGGGGGGAACCCATTCGTATCCTCTCTGCAGACTAACCATGGCTCTGTGGAACACGGCCTTGAGCTACCAAGTACACCTGCAAGCTCAGTTCCTGCCAGGCATACTAAATTCACTGGTAGACGACTTAAGCAGAAATCTCATGGACCCACACGAATGGAAACTAGAACTCAAAATATTCAATCTCTTGAGGAACAAGTGGGGGACTCCAGAGATTAGACCTGTTTGCCTCCCCTCAGAACTACCAATTGAACAAGTTCTGCACAAGAACTCCCCTCAGCCAAGCTTGGAAAGTGGATGTCCTGTCCTTTACCTGGGAAAGCCTCTCCGTTTATGCCTTTCCCCCTCTGCCTCTCCTGTCGAAGGTTCTACTAAAGATCAAATAGGACAAGCCAAAGACAATACTGATTGTACCAGACTGGCCACGCCAGCACTGGTGTACCCCTTCTTGCACAGTATGCCACTGCTACAACCATGGCACCTGCCTCAGCCCCTTCCCTGCTGTCCCAGCAGGAGGGCCAGATTCTGCACCCTCAGCTTCAAACCCTAAACCTTGCAGCCTGGCTAATTCCTTGAGCTCTCCCTTAGCATCCCTCAGTAAGCGGGTACCAGATGTCATTCTGGAGGCAAGGAGGCCTAGTACTAGAAGATCCTATGCTGAAAAGTGGAAAAGATAATGTTCCTGGAGCCTGGCTTTAGGGGATGGGCACAACGGTGCCCATCTTACCTCATATTCTAGAGTACTTAACAGAAATGCTTCACAGGGGCCTATCCTTCTCGTCAATTAAAATTCATGCCTCTGCCATTTCAGCACATTATAATACAGAGCCACTCCTTTTCTCGCAACCCTTGCTAAAGCAATTCCTTAGAGGAGTCAGAAAATTAAGACCCCCCCCAGAAGAGCTCCCAATCCAGCCTGGGACCTTAACTTTGTATTGGAAAAGCTCACCCCCCCCCCTTTTGAACCAGCAGTTGCAGCTGAGTTGAAATTCCTTTCTTGGAAAACAGCCTTCCTTCTAGCCATCTCTTCAGCAAGAAGAGTGTCTGAATTACAGGCCCTCATGGCAGTGGGAACCCTTCATTATCTTCCATGCAGACAGGGTTTCCCTCAGGACTAACCCTTTCTTTTTATCCCCAAGGTGGTGTCTTTTGTGGCCCTAAATAGTCCATTCATTTGCCTACTTTTTTCCCTAATCCACAAAACAAAGGGCAACGAATACTGCACTCTGTGGAAGTGCACAGAAAACTTGGATTCTATTTGGACAGGAATAAGCCTACCAGAAAATCTGAGCAGCTGATAGTTAGCTTTGCTGTAGGGGCAGAGGGGAAGGCCATGTCAAAGCAAACCATTTCCAAATCGCTAGCCCATTGCATTCATTTCTGCTACAAGCACCATGGAAAACTTACACCACAGGGGATAAGATCACATTCCACCAGGGCTGCATCTATCTCTGTGGCATTTCTCAGAGAGGTCCCTACCAGGGACATCCTAAAAGCTGCTACCTGGAGCTCTGTACACCAAGCATTACCACTTGCCTATCTCTTCTAAATCCAGAGGTGGATTTGCCATTGCATTCTTGCAGGGATTAATAGCTGGCCCTAATGCTCTTTAACTTCCTCCTCCCATCCTTGGGTTTGGGAATCAACCCAAATGATGACTGCAACAGTGAAACACGAAGAACACAGTACAGTTGTGTACACTTACCAAAAATGTAGACTGTTCACTGTTGCAGTCCTGGTTACCCTCCCTCCAGCCCCCTGACTTCTCTTGGCTCTACCTTCCTTCTTGTTTGGTGCATCTAAGCTATCTAGTGTATTTGCTTTTTGATGGAGGTGTAACATAACATATATTTGCTTCCCATTATGGGGGCACCTGACATCTGGGGCAAGAAAAACTGATGTTATGGCATCAGCTGCATGTTTTATACCCCTGACTACCTGATGTCAAGGAAGAAGCGACAGCATCCGACGCAGAAATCCGAAGACTGTGGTATTCAAGCCGGCTGATGGCTACCTGCAGGCAGATAACCCAAATGTGATGACTGCAACAGTGAATACACTCTAACATCTACATTTATGGTAAGTGTACACAACTGTACTTTTCCTGTTTTTTTTTATTTATGTAGAAGCGTTATGACGTTCTTCGTGTTTCACTGTTGCAGTCATTATATTTGGGTTATCTGCTTGCAGGTAGCCCTCAATCGGCCTGATTAACAAAGTCTTTGGTCCTGCGTCGGTTGCTGTCCCTTCTTCCATGACGTCAGGTCGTCAGGGGTATAAAACTTGCAGCTGATGCCATTACATCAGTCTTTCTTGCCATGTGGTGCCCGAAGCAGAAGCAGTTCGCAAGTGTCAGTCGGCCAACTCCTGAAATTTTCATTTTCGAGTTTCAGAACCGAAGTCTTCAACTAAAACTAAGTACCCCGTTGGGGAAACTACTTCTTGCTCCTTACCGATGTCAGTAAAAGTTAATAATTGCATTACTTGTGGAAAGCAAAAACCTTTTAAAGATTTTCATTCATACTGTATTCCTTGCCTAGGCCCTGACCACGATGTACCTTGCTGTCGGTTTTGTGCTGTATTTAATCAGCACACTGTCTGTCGTCGGTACATTTTCGCCTCTAAATATTTCGGTTCTCTGTTTAATTATCCAGAAATGTCATCGGTTAGCCATCCGACTACCTGGATTCTGAAAAAATGCAAAGATAAAGACAGGCCGCCGAGGTCCAAAACTGTCGACTACTCTTCTCCTAAGCCAGTCACCAGTTCGTTGGTACTCAGTGAGGTGCTTTCGCAGCCCCTGATGGCCGCTACTTCTGATTCTCAGGCCTCTACTGAGACCCATTCGGAGTCTGGTATGCTGCGAAATGCTTCCGCTATGGAACCCGCGGATGTCTCTACCTCGGATGGGTCCGGAGCTGCTGTGCAGGCACCGGCTTTTGAGGGTGTATTCTGGCCTACGGACTTGTATATTAAACAGACGCCTCCTTCTTCTCTTAGGCCTAAATCTCGAACCATGCCCGACGCCCAGGCCATATGCTCAGGCCTCTATGCCCAAAAAACAAATAAGAATGGCTGAAGATCTAATAACTCTAATCAGGGGTAGCCAACTCCCCCTTTCTAAGAGGCCTAGGACTGAAGTGGTTTACAAATCTTCTGACCAGGATTCTGTTTTTTCTGATGATCTGGATTTGCCCTTATCCGCTTATGAGGATTCTGATGCAGAGGACTCCATTCCCTCTGATGTCCTTCAAGGATGCATCTGCAGTCCTAACATATGGGTTGTCCTGCCTCAGGCAGCCCTTCGGTCGGCCAGATTCCAAAGTCTGGGTCTGGCCTCGGCTGATGTCGCACTTCACCCGACGTCATAGCTGCTGTTTATCGGGTATAAAGGCATCAGCCAACGCCATTTTCCCCAGTCTTTCTTGCCACGTGGTGCCCGAAGCAGAAGCTGTTCGCAAGTGCCGGTCGGTCAGATCCAGAGATTTCTACTACCGAAGACTTCTGAAAAGCTAAGTACCCCGTTGGGGACTCTTTCTTGCCTCAGCCGATATCAGAAAAAGTAAATAATTGTTTAACTTGTGGGAAACAAATACCTCATAAGGATTTCCACTCTTACTGCCTTCCTTGCTTAGGCCCAGACCACGACGTATCAGCTTGTCTAGCCTGTGCTTCCGTCAACCGACGAACGCTTAGACGTCAGTCGGAGTTTGCAGAGGAGTTTTTTGGTCCCGCTTTTGCTTACAAAATGCCGTCGGAGACTCCGATACACAAATAGCTAAGAAACGCAAGGAAAAGGACCGACACTCGCGGTCCACAGTTTCGGCTGAAACCGCGGTTAGGCCAACCGCGAGTGTCTCGGTTTCGGCTGAAACAGAGTCCTCTGTTCTTCCTTCGGCCGAAAGCATACCTCCTATAGCCGAGGCCTCACAGACAATGGTTGAATCTGCTACTGGTATTACTGCTACAGAAGCAGGCTCCCAGGATTTGTAGGATACTATTCCTTTAGACATATCTACCCCTGCACGTGGGGCTGCTAGACCCCCTGCTTCTATATGTCCATCAAGGCCTTTGCCAGGGCTAAAGCAGCTAAATCTTCTTAGGCCTTACCTTCTAAAACTACCCCACATAGGCCTACCTCTAGTTCACAAATACTCAGCCTGGCTGAGGATCTCATTTCTTTGATCAGGGGATCACAACCTCACCCAGACAGGGCCTCTCAGTCCCCTTCAGATAAGAGGCCTAGGACTGAACCCCCGGAACCTGTCTCTACAGACTATTCCTCGGAGGACTCCGACATTACTGACCCTCAGGAGGGCCCATATTCTCCTTATGAGGATTCTGATGCAGAAGACTCCATTCCTTCTGCTTCTCCTCTTTAGGAATTTTCTTTTGGGGAAACCTTACATGCTATGAGGGAGCATTTCCAATGGCAGGGCCAGGATTTTTCAGATTCAAGGAAAAGGCTAAGGACCTTCTTACACTTACCACAGCATAGGCCTTTAGCCATTCCTCCAGTACTAACAGTAGTTGACGATGCATTTAATGATGCCTGTACTGCTCCTGATTCCTTGCCTCCGGCCCCTGCCAAGCCTGACAGATATTACAGGGTCCCAGACACACACTACCATTTGTATAAGGCTCCTGTTGCAGATCCAGAAACCATTTCACAGGGCCCGAAAGGTGTGGCAGCTGCTTCTGCCAAAAACCCTCTTCCCTCTGATAGAGAATCTAGAGCATTAGAGAGATGGGGTAAAAAGGTTTATACTTCTGCTGCTCTTTCGGCTAGGGCCTTAAACTGTCAATTCCACATGATTCAATATCAGGAATTTTTGTTAGACCAGCTAAATAAAAAACTTTCCTCTCCTGAACCTATAGACCGCAAGTCTCTTCAGGATTTGGTACATAACTCTCAGCAGGTCAGTAACCATTTCTTAAAATGTGGCTATGATGCACTGGAGGCTTCCTTTAGATCAGCTATGCCTGGAACAGTGATTCGAAGACATGCATGGTTAAAAGAACAGTCCTTACCAGATCATGTTAAATCAAAACTCCCAGATGCTCCCATGGAGAAACAAAGTTTGTTTGGCTCCCCTGCACAGGAGGTTCTGAAGAAGGTGGAAGAAAAAGCAAAATCTGTCCAAACAGTCAAGGATTTCTTACAGGTCCAACCTCCGAGGTTTAGCAGAAATTGGCCTTCGAAGAATTGGTCCTTTCCAGACAACTCCAGAGAACAGAGAGGCAGAAATAGACGCCCAAGAGGCAGAAATCAAGCTAGGGGTGCCTACAGGGGACGTCAGTGGCAACCTACCAACCAGAGAAGTACCGCCACAGATTCAACTACAACCACTTCCACTGGACAGACACAATGACTTGGCTCTGATACCACCTACCAGGGAACAACTGGAAGCTCCCTTGGGCGGAAAGCTAGCCTTATTTCAGACAACTGGCATTACATTACAAGAGACAAATGGACTTTGCAAACAATAGACAAGGGCTACAGGTTTCACTTCCACACTCTACCAAAAAAAGAGGGGAATGCCAAACCTACCACCAAGCCAAAAAAACAGATGCTCTAAAACAAATCAGCAACTTACTAGAGATAAGAGCTATAGAAAAGGTGCCACCTATGGAACAAGGCCAAGGTTTTTACTCCAGGCTTTTCCTGGTACCAAGAAAAGAAAATCAATGGAGACCTATTCTCGACTTGTCCGCACTGAACACATACCTCATCGTTCCAAAATTCAAAATGCTGACTCTCCAGCAGCTCCTTCCCATGCTGGGCAAGGAGTCTTGGCTGGTGACTCTAGATCTCAAGGAGGCATACCTGCACGTCCCTATACGACCCGATTGCAGAAGATACCTCAGATTTCTTGCAGGATCAGAGCATTATCAATTCTCAGCATTGCCCTTTGGCTTATCTACTGCGCCCAGAGTATTCACGAAATGCCTGGCATCAGTAATTGCTCATTGCAGGCTCCAGGGAATTCAAATTTACCCATACCTGGACGACTGCCTATTACAAGCGGACAACAAGGCACAATTAACAAAAGATTTGAAAAATGTCATACAACTGTTGCAAGCCTTGGGATACACAGTCAACATGCAGAAGTCAAGACTAGTACCTTCCCAAAGGATAACATTCTTGGGGGCAGATCTGGACACATCAACTCAGATGGCCTTTCTCACAGAAGAAAAACAAAAGCAACTACCAGGCTATTTCATGTCATTAACAAAACAAACTCATCTTACTGCAAGGAAAGTCCTGCAAGCCCTGGGTTACATGGCATCCTGCATAATATTGATTCCGCATGCCAGGCTACATATGAGAAAGCTACAGTGGTACCTAAGGAATGTATGGTCTCAACACCAGCACAGTCTAGAAAACCAGATTCCAGTAATTCCATGCCTGAAACAAGAATTCCTGTGGTGGGCTCAGGCCTGCCAGTTGAACAGAGGCTTACCTTTCCACAAACCACAGCCAAGCCAGACCATCACCACGGACGCCTCAGACCTAGGATGGGGGGCTCACATGGTGGACAAGTGTATACAAGGCCTATGGACCCAAGACCAGCTGAATCTACACATAAATCTAAAGGAGATGCTGGCAGTGAAATATGCGATCCAGACATTCAGACCACTCCTTCAACAGGGTCATCTGCTGATAAGGACGGACAACACCACAGTCATGTGGTACATCAACAAACAAGGAGGTACACATTCATATCCTCTATGCCGGATGGCAATGGACCTGTGGAATGTGGCTCTGAACCTCAACATTCAACTCCAGGCCAGATTTGTACCAGGAAAAGAAAATTCTCTAGCAGACACCTTAAGCAGAACTACCACGGATGCTCACGAATGGATGTTGCATCCAGATATTTTCAAAGCCATAACAGAGAAATGGGGACTACCACAGATAGACCTGTTTGCCTCCCCAAACAATCACCAATTGAAAAAATTCTGCACAAGAACATACCACCCACTTGCTTGGAGGGTGGACTCACTTTCCTTCAGCTGGAAAAACCTGACAGCATATGCATTTCTACCTCTTCCCTTGATGTACAAAGTTCTACTGAAGATCAAAAAGGATCAACTAAGGGTAATTCTGATAGCTCCAGACTGGCCGAGACAACATTGGTACCCGCTACTGAGAAGCATGTCTCGGACACACGCATGGCATCTACCTGTAAGTCCCTTACTACTAACACAGGACAACTACAGGATCCTACATCCAAACTTGAAAACACTGCAGCTAGCTGCTTGGAATATTGTATAAACCAAAATAACCCTGATTTATCTCAGAGGGTTAAGGACATTATCCTGGAGGCACGCAGACCCTCCACAAGGAAGACTTATTCAGCCAAGTGGAAAAGATACCTCATTTGGAGTGCAACAAAGGGAGAAAATGTCTCTGTGGCAAACATAGCACTCATCCTGGAATACTTAGCAGAGCTGTTCCATAATGGCCTGTCTTACTCCTCCATTAAGATTCATGCATCAGCAATTTCAGCAGAATACAACTTGAATCCTCCTGTTTTCTCTCATCCTCTACTCAGGCAGTTCTTGAGAGGAATCAAAATGTAAAGCCTCCAAGGAAACCACCTTTACCTACTTGGGATCTCAACTTTGTGCTGGAAAAGTTAACTCTCCCCCCTTTTGAACCAGCAGCAACAGCAGAATTACAATTCCTGTCTTGGAAAATTGCTTTCCTACTAGCAATCACTTCAGCAAGAAGGGTTTCTGAGCTACAGGCATTAATGGCAGTACAACCCTTCCTTATCTTCCATCAGGACAGAGTCTCTCTGAGAACCAACCCTACCTTTCTGCCAAAAGTGGTCTCCAGAGTATCATTGAACCAAGCGATTCATTTACCTACATTCTTCCCCAACCCACAGAACAGGGGGGAAAGACTGCTAAATACCTTGGATATGCACAGACAATTACGCTACTATCTGGACAGAACTAAGACCAGCAGAAAAACTGACCAGCTTTTGGTAGCATATGCAACAGGAATGCAAGGAAAAGCAATTTCAAAACGGACAATCTCGAAATGGATAGGAAATTGCATTTGTTTTTGTTACTCTTTTCATGGAAAGACATCTCCTGATAATATCAGACCTCACTCCACAAGAGCTACAGCCACCACTACAGCTTTCCTACGAGGAGTGGCTACCAAAGACATTTTAGAAGCTGCTACCTGGAGCTCCGTGCATACATTTGCCAAGCATTACAATCTTCCTTTATACTCTAGATCCAGAGCAGGTTTTGCAACTGCTGTTTTGCAAGGGATCTTAACTACACCATCTCTATCTTAGTACCTCCTCCCCCAGTTTGGCTATGGTATTCTACCCATATGTTAGGACTGCAGATGCATCCTTGAAGGACATAGTACAGTTTTGTACCTACCATAAATGTAGATGTCCGAGAGGTATGCATCTGCAGTCAGGATTACCCACCCTCCTTCCCCTCTGTGGTACTCCTAGGGTATTTACCCATCTATTAGCTAGCTGGGGGAATCTGTTATGGTGTATTTGTTTGTGTATATGTATATATATATATATATATATATATATATATATATTTGTTTATATTGTTTGCTCTCCACTGTTTGGAATTATTGCATTTATCCAAATTTAGCCTTACTAGAGGGCACCTGGCATCTGGGGCAAGAAACACTGAGGAAAATGGCGTCAGCTGATGCCTTTATACCCGATAAACAGCAGCTATGACGTCAAGTGAAGTGCGACATCAGCCGAGGCCAGACCCAGACTTTGGAATCCGGCCGACCGAAGGGCTGCCTGAGGCAGGACAACCCATATGTTAGGACTGCAGATGCATACCTCTCGGACATCTACATTTATGGTAAGTACAAAACTGTACTTTTCTCCTCCAGAGGATTTTTCTTTTGAGGAAATCTTACATGCTGTAAGGGAGCATTTCCACTGGGAAAGTCAGGATTTTTCTGATTCAGAAAAGATGCTTAGGGATTTCTTACTCCTACCTCAGCATAGGCCTTTAGCTATTCCTCCTGTACTACACATTGTTGATGCTTTTTCGGAATCTAGTTTGGCCTCTGATTCCTTGCCTCCTGCTCCCAGAAAACCAGACAGATACTACAGGGTCCTTGAGTCACACAAGTTACTTTTTAAAAATCCTATTGCGGATCCAGACTATTTCACAGGGGCCCAAGGGCATTAAGGCTTCTACTGCTAAAAATCCTACCCCTTCTGATAGAGACTCCAGGGCGCTGGGTAGATGGGAAAAGAAGGTTTATACTTCTGCAACCTTGGCCATTAGGGCTTTAAACTGCCAGTTTCATATGTTAAAGTATCAGCAACATGTTATTGGATTGCTTAAACAGAAAATGATGTTGATTCCTGACTGTGTGGAAAATAATTACAGGATTTAATGCATTCTGCTGAACAAGTTGGAAAACATACTTTGCAATGTGGTTTTGATTCATTAGAGGCCTCTTGCAGGGCTGCTGTTAGTGGGTCTGTGCTCAGAAGGCATGCTTGGCTTAAGGAGCAATCTTTGCCTGATCATGTTAAAGCAAATTGTTGGATGCTCCCTTAAATTAGGACCACCTGTTTGGCAACAAGGCTGAGGAAGTTCTTAAAAAATGGAAGATGAAGCTAAATCTATGCAAACTGTTAAAGATTTCTTACAAGTTCAGCCTCCTAGATTTAGTAGGCACTGGCCCTCTAAGAATCGGTCCTTTCCAGCCCCTTCCAGGTCTTCTCAAGCCAAACCCAGACACAGCAAAAACCCCAGGTTGTAGTCCCAGGGGACACACAATGACGAAGCAGTGGGGAGCCTCCACTTCCAAATCTGGGAGTAATAAGACTGCCCCTATGGCAAACTATCTCAATGACTTCCTTTTAAAATTTCCAAGCTCTTATCAACTAACTGCCCCTTTGGGGGAAAGATTGCTCTTCATGCAAAGAACTGGGAACTCATTACCCAGGACAAATGGGTTTTAAATATAGTGTCCCAGGGATACAGATTTCACTTCCACACATTGCCAACACCAAGTGGGTGGCCGGACCTACCCTCAAATCAGTGGGCAGGGGCCCAAAAACAAGTACTTTCTCTCTCAAGCATGGGGGACTATTCAACTGGTACCAGAAGAGGAAAAGGGACAATGTTTCTACTCCAGACTTTTCCTGGTACTCAAAAAAGACAATTCATGGCGTCCTATCCTGGACATGTCTACTCTAAACACCTTTTTGTAGATTCCAAAATTCAAGATGCTGACTCTTCACCAATTACTTCCTATACTAGGCAAAGATGCCTGGTTGGCAACCCTAGATTTAAAAGAAGCATACCTGCACATCCCAATCAGGGAATCTTGCAGAAGATACCTACTCTTCAAAGCAGGCTACACACACTATCAGATGTCCTTCAAGGATGCATCTGCAGTCCTAACAAATGGGTTGTCCTGTCGTCAGGCAGCCCTTCGGTCGGACGGATTCCAAAGTCTGGGTCTGGCCTCGGCTGGTGTCGCACTTCACCCGACGTCATCTCTGCTGGTCTTCGGGTATAAAGGCATCAGCCGACGCCATTTTCGTCAGTCTTTATTGCCGCGTGGCGCCCGAAGCAGAAGCTGTTCGCAAGTGCCGGTCGGTCAGATCCAGAGATTACTACTACCGAATACTACTTCAAGACTTCTAAAGCTAAGTACCCCGTTGGGGACTCTTTCTTGCCTCAGCCGATGTCAGAAAAAGTGAATAACTGTTTAACTTGTGGGAAACAAATACCTCATAAAGATTTCCACTCTTACTGCTTACCCTGTTTAGGCCCGGACCACGACGTAGCAGCCTGTTTAGCCTGTGCTTCCTTCAACCGACGAACGCTTAGGCGTCGGTCGGAGTTTGCGGAACAGTTTTTCGGCTCAGATTTTGCGTACATTATGCCGTCGGATCCTCCGACTTCTCAAATTGTTAAGAAACGCAAAGAAAAAGACCGAAACCGAGCAAACCGGTCAATCTTCAGCCGAATCCATGACTACTACCGAGGCTCCTGCTACCCTAGTTGAATCGGCCACTGAAGTTTTGCCTATTAATGTGGTTCCTTTAGAATTATCGGACACCATCCCTTTGGATGTCTCTACCCCAGCACGTGGTGCTGCTAGGCCTCCTGCAGCCATGTCTATAAAGGCCTTTGCCAGGGCTAAAGCAGCCAAATCTGCTAAATCTGTGCCTGTTAAGCCCCCCTCACACAGGCCCAGTTCCAGTTCTCAAATGCTTACTCTGGCAGAGGATCTCATCTCTTTAATAAGGGGATCCCAATCTCACCCAGACAGGGCCTCTCAGCCTCCAGAAAAGAGACCTAGAGCAGAGCCCCCTGAGCCAGTGTCCTCAGATGACTCTTCTGATGATTCAGACAATACAATACAGAGGCTCCTTTTTCTACTTATGAAGATTCCGATGCTGAAGAATCTATCCCTTCTGCCTCTCCACCAGAGGAATTTTCCTTTGGGGAAACCTTACATGCCATGAGAGAGCAATTCCAATGGCAGGGACAAGATTTCTCTGATTCAAGAAAAAGGCTTAGGACCTTTCTACATTTACCGCAACATAGGCCCTTAGCTATACCTCCAGTTCTTCCTGTTGTGGATGATGCATTTAATGATGTTTGCACTGCTCCTGATACTTTACCTCCTGCCCCTGCCAAGCCCGATAGGTTTTACAGGGTCCCGGACACTCATCACCACCTATACAAGGCTCCCCTTGCAGATCCTGAGACTATCTCCCAGGGGCCTAAGGCAGTAGCTTCGACCTCAGCAAAAAACCCTCTCCCTTCTGAAAGGGAATCCAGGTCCTTAGAGAGATGGGGTAAAAAAGTTTACACCTCTGCTACTCTCTCAGCTAGAGCTTTGAACTGTCAGATCTGAAGTAGGATATTCATTTGTCTGCAACCTGTGGGTTATGGATCCGATATCGGATCCGAACCGGCATGGTTTTCCAGCTATGGATCCAAGCTCTCAGCTCCTCCCCTCACCCATAATGCCCTGCTCTACCCTCATGACCTCAGATCTCGTTTGCCGCGCTGGTGACTGGATTTGTATTCATAGCTCTCAGCTAAGTGGTTATTTCTTACCTGTTAAATCAGAAAATTTAAAGTTTTTTGTGTATTTCTGTGTGAAAGTTTAGGTTTCCCTCTTTGATAGTTTTATTTAGAGTTAAATTAAGTAATTTTTTTCCCTCCCCTCGCTGTTGCGTAGAGTGTGTGTGTTGGGCCTGTGTGTCTGTATTTGTTTAAGTTACTTTTAGTAGCTTTATAGATTTGAATGGCTGATCAGCCCAAATCTATTTTTTCAAAATGCTCCGAGTGTGGCCATAAGCTCTCACCGCTGATGGCCACACTCGTGTGTTAGTGTCTGGGTTGAACACCTCACATCTGGTTGCTCCATTTGTGCAGGGTTCAACCCCAGGGCACTGAGGAGCGGAGGTCCAAGCTTGTCTTGGCGGGTCTTTACCGCCAGACTCGGCTCCGCCTCCGCTCCTTCGGAACAACTGTGGCTACGGTTATTCCCTGTGGCACCCCTCCTGCTCCTGGGACTCAACCTCCCGTTTCTGGAGAGGAGAGGATGCTAGAAAAGGACGGAGGGAGAAGCACCAAGCGGCGGGCGAGACCTCTGTTTCGCCCCGCCAGCCAAGCGCTTCTCCCGGCTCCGTGTCGGCTCGGTCTCCTCCTTCTCGGCTCCGGTCCCTGTGTGCTTTTCACGGGTCCAGAGGAGGAGGAGACCCGATCTCCGAGGCTATCGAGGAGGCACTCCAGGCCTACCTCGGTAGCCTCGTCGAGATCTACATATAGCCTTTCTGATGCTGATCTGGACCGGATGATGAGAAGGTTCATCCAGGCCCAGATGCAGATGGGAGTGCTCTTGCCTCCCTCTGGGGAGCTCAACACCCTTTTAAGCCTATTGCTCCTTCTCCGACCCGCTATCCGGGTTCGAGCAGCTGGAGCCGAGCAGCTTCGAGCGGGTGGGTCGCCGATAGTACTTGGTACCGGATCCGACCCTGCCCTCGAGTGCGCCGGATCCGACCTCTCGAGCCTGGATCCGAGCCTCGGATCCGGGGATCAGTGCTCGCCGGCGCCATCTGTGTCGGAGCGTACTGTCCCGGATCCGAAGCGCGCCCGGCTCGTCCACTCTTCGGATCCGAGGGAGCCGATTGTCGGATCCTTTGGTCGAGGTCGGCTCCCTTCGCTTTTGATGTAGTGGAGAGGGCTCTGTTGAGGGTCTCCGGACCCCGGCACTTGTTCGGCTCCGTCCCGCTCCTCTGCACTGGGCCAGGCTTCCACCATCCGGCCGCTGGGACAGCCCGTTTCTGTGCCCCAAGTTGCTCCTATGGAGCAAATTGCTGCTTGAGGACTCCTCTGACAGCCCCCAGAGGATGCCCTCGCAAGCATACGCAAAGGAGGCACATTGACTCCCGAGTCTCTCACAGAAGACACGGACTTGGAGGAAGGGAAGGCTCCCCACGGTCACCCCGAGGATGTCTCATTTGGAGACATCATGGAAATGCTCCGTATAAGGGGGTGGTCTGCCCCAAGTCTTCCTCGGACGAGTCCGTGTTCTTGGAGGCATTTGAAGCGGGCCCGTCTACCTCTTGGGTGTCCCCCCCTGCCGACCCCCTGGTGGACCTTATTACCACCAGGGCGTGGAAGGAACCGGACACCGTGGAGCCAATTCCCAAGAGACCGGATAGGATCCTTAGTCCGCCATCCGACCAGGCCCATTGGAGTAAGGGGCCTCCGGTAGATGCCATGTTGACGGCGGCCACAAAGAGGGAACTGGCTCAGGAGAGTCCCTCAGTCCACCCACCGAGCAAGGAGTCTCAGATGATGGACCGCTTGGGGAAGCGGATGTTTAGTTCGGCGACCTTCTCGGTAAGGGTGCTGAACTATTTGGCACATGTCATTAGGATGCAGCGAGATCTTATTAAAGAATACGCTGCATCCCCCGAGTCCATTTCGGAGGAGGACAGAGTTCTGCACTCCACCCGTATGGCCACTCTTAGGTCAGTTACTAATACTTATATGCGGCTACTCTCCCATGCAACGGAAGGCGCCGCTAGAGCTCCGGGGACAGGACTGGTCACTAGACGTCAGGCCTGGCTCCGTCATTTTTCGGAGCCCTGCAAAGCGTCATTTGGGAACGCCGCCTTTGATGGTTCTGCTCTGTTTGGCAAGACCGTTCGCGAGACGTTGACCCAGAGCGAAAGGACGGAAGACGCTGTCTGCCGTCGAATCCGCTTCTCTGCACCCCAGAGGCCCTATTCTAGGAACCAAAAGGGTCAGAAGAAGATGTGGTTCCGGAAGTCGCAGCAGTCCCAGCCTGCTCCGGACAACCAGTCCTTCCGTGGCAGAGGAGGACAGGAGGACGCCGCCCTAGAGGCAGAGGGGCTCCCAGAAACTTCGGGTCCAGGGAACCTTTCTCTGAACGGCCGCGCAGCAACCCTGAGGGTTGCCCGACTGCTCTACTCTGGAGGCAGTCGGGGACGTTGGGCACCTAGCGGCATGGGAGTCCATAACATCAGACCGCTGGGTTCGCCAAATCATATCCAGAGGATATCGCTTTCCTTTCTTTTACCTTCCAAAGTTGAAGTCCCTCACAGACGACCCACCCGGTCAACGGAGGCCGCTTTGGCAGAAATTGGCCATCTGCTAAAGAAAAGAGCCATCCAGCCCGTTCCCCAGACCAGATCGGATCAGGGTTCTACTCCAGATTCTTTTAGTGCCAAAAAGACGGGGAACTAAGACCAATCCTAGACCTCTCTCTCTTGAATCTGGCAGTCCCCAAAGAAAAATTCGAATGGTCACTCTGCAATCTATTCTCCCCTTCTGGGAGAAAATCACTGGATGTGCTCGATAGACCTCAAGGACGCGTACTACCACATCCTGATGGACAGGCGCCAGGAGGTTTCTCCGCTTCGGCTGGGAGCCAGTCACTACCAGTTCGGGTCCTTCCCTTTGGTCTCACCACAGCCCCAGGGTGTTCACCAAAGTATTAGCAGTGGTAGCGGCCCACCTGAGGCTTCAGGGGTGCAGGTCTTTCCCTACCTGGACGACTGGCTTCTTACCCCAACAAGGCATCTACTTCTATTGGCGAGACTCCTTTCTCCATCTTGCTCCCTTTCTGGGCATCACAATAAATACAAAGAAGTCCAACCTGGCCCACACAGCTCTTAGATTTTATAGGGGCCAGGCTAGACACAAGGAGTTCTGAGCCTTCCTCACTGCGGACAGAGTTCTAAATCTGCAGCTCCAGGTGCGGGCCATTCTCCATTCAAGTTCTGTTCGGCGGAGTTGGTCCTGAGGGCTCTAGGGTCCATGGCATCGGCTATAGCACTTCTTCCTCTTGCCAGGCTCAATATGCATTCTACAGTGGACGCTCTTAGTACAGTGGTCATACCTTGCTCTCCCCATGCATCATCCCATAGCGATCAGCAAGGCTTGCAAGCGCTCCCTCTTGTGGTGGCTGCACTCCCGGATCTCCACAAAGGCCGCCCATTTTGTGCTTCTCCCCTCTCGCCACGGTGACCACGGACGCCTCCGCCTCGGGTGGGGGCACTTTATGGGCGGACCGTCCAAGGCACGTGGAGCGATTCAGAGACCTTACTGCATATCAATGTTCTAGAGATGAGAGCAGTGCTCTTAGCGTTGCTAGCACTTCAGGACTTTCTTCCCTTGGGAACAATTGCAATTCAATCGGACAACATGTCTGTTGTCTGGTACATCAACAAGCAAGGGGAACAAGGTCTTACCCTCTTTGTCGAGAAGCCATGAGAGTTTGGGAATGGGCAATCTCCACCAATCGCTTTCTAATAGCAACGCACATTCGGTCGGTCCAACATCCTAGCGGACAAGCTCAGTCGCACCATTCTGACCCCTTACGAGTGGTCTCTCAATTGTCAAGTAGCGAACGCATATTCGCACGGTGGGGAACCCTTCATGCGATCTTTTGCTTCTCCCTCAAACACCAAGTGTGACAGTTTTTCGCTCTAATACCTCCTCCCGGAGGTACCCCAAGAGACGCTCTGGTGCATGCTTGGCCACCCGGTCTTCTGTATGCCTATCCACCCTTGCCTCTGATGCTCCAAGTTCTTCAGAAAGCCTCTCGGGTGGGTTGCAGAATGATTCTCATTGCTCCGTTCTGGCCTCGACAGATCTGGTTCCCCTTCCTAAGGTCTCACTCGGTGAATCCTCCTTGGATTCTAGATCCCATCCCGGATCTGATATCCCATCCATCCTGCATTCCTCCTCCGAATCTGGACAACCTGAAGCTGACCGCTTGGCTGCTCCAGTTCCACTCTTGATTAGGACTCCCGGTATTTCATCACCGGTTAAGGCAATTTTGGTGGCAGCTCATAAACCATCCACTAGAAAGGTTTACCGAAGCAAGTGGAAACGTTTCTCTTTGTGGGCGGAGCGGCAAGGCCAAGGCCTGAATCCCTTCACGGTTCCTCTTCCTTTAGTGCTTGACTTTCTAACCACTCTCTTTAACGATGGTGCCAGCAGTTCCACAGTCAAAGTACAACTGGCGGCAATTTCTCACTATCACATTGGCCATGACTCTAATCCTCTTATGTCAGCCAAATTGTGTAAAATTTTTCTTAAAGGTACTTTTCTTCTCAGGCCCCCTATAAAACAAGCAGTTCCTCCTTGGGACCTCTCTCTGGTCCTACAGGCCTTGACCGCCCCTCCTTTCGAGCCAGCGGCTACGGTGGATCTCAAATTCTTGTCCTACAAGACAGCCTTTTTGGTAGCCATTACATCAGCCAAGAGAGTTTCTGAACTTCAAGCATTATCAGCTAAACCTCCTTACTTGGTATTTCATCCGGACCGTGTCTACCTCAGGACCAACCCGTCCTTTCTTCCTAAAGTCGCTTCTGAAGCAAACATCAATCAGTCCATTAACCTCCCTGTTTTCTTCCTAAATATGAAAACAAAGGTGAATATAAGCTACATTCACTAGATGTTCACAGGCAACTTAGATTTTATCTGAACAGGACGGCTGGTCATAGGCAATCCGACCAGCTGTTTATTTCCTTTGCAAAATTCAATTTGGGCAAGCCAATCTCTAAAGTTTCTCTGTCCCGCTGGATTTCACAGTGCATCTTATTGGCTTATCAAGCTTCAGGAAGGCCCGCACCGGAGGGTGTTCATGCCCATTCAACCCGGTCAGTATCTACCTCGGCAGCCTTCAAGGCTAGGATTCCTCTAGATGATATTTGTGCAGCAGCCACGTGGGCTTCATCTCATATGTTTATTTCCCACTATAAGTTGGATCTTGCATCTAGGGGTAGAGCATCCTTTGGCTCCGCGGTGCTCCGGAATATCCTTCCATGATGGCCGCCCAAGATTCAGGTAGCTGGGGACTCTGTCCCACAGGTTGCAGACAAATGAATATCCTACTTCAGATTTAGAAGTTATGTACTCACCATAACGTTCCATCTGAGTAGTGTATTCATTTGTCTGCAACCATCCCGCCCTCCTATACCCCTGGCCTTTCAGTTTCCTGCATATTCTATGTTACCCTTTTTAGGGTGTTGTTGCTTTGGCAAACTCGATCTGAGGTCATGAGGGTAGAGCAGGGCATTATGGGTGAGGGGAGGAGCTGAGAGCTTGGATCCATAGCTGGAAAACCATGCCGGTTCGGATCCGATATCGGATCCATAACCCACAGGTTGCAGACAAATGAATACACCTACTCAGATGGAACGTTATGGTGAGTACATAACTTCTAATTTCATATGATCCAATACCAAGAGTTTATGCTTGATCAGTTAACTAAGAAACTGTCCTCTGATGATTCCTTAGATAAGAAATATGTTTTAGAAATGGTGAATAACATTCAGCAGGTTAGTAACCATTCCTTAAAATGTGGCTATGATGCACTGGAGGCTCCATTTAGATCAGCCATGACTGGCACAGTTATAAGAAGGCATGCATGGTTGAAAGAACACGTCTTGCCGGATCATGTTAAAGCAAAGCTATTAGATGCTCCTATGGATAAGGTCAGTCTATTTGGTTCTTCTGTCCAGCAAGTAATGAAGAAAATGGAAGAGAAGGCAAAATCTGTACAAACAGTTAAAGATTTCTTACAGGTTCAGCCCCCAAGGTTTAGCAGGAACTGGCCTTCCAAACATTGGTCCTTTCCAGACTCCTCTAAACCTCAGAGAGGCAGGAATAGACGTTCCAGAGGCAGAAATCAATCCAGAGGAGGTACCTACAGAGGACGCCAGTGGCAAGGCAATAACCAACGAGGCACAGACACAACCACTGCCACTGCAACAGGACAATCACAGTGACTTGGCTCTGACACCGCCTACCAGGGAACAAATAGCAGCACCCCTAGGCGGAAAGTTAGCCTTATTTTCAAAAAATTGGCACTATATCACAAGAGACAAGTGGATTTTGCAAACTATAGACCAAGGCTACAGGTTTCATTTCCACACCTTACCAGTAAAAAGAGGAATGCCAAACCTACCTCCAAATCAAAAAACAGAAGCTCTAAACCAGATAGCTCAATTAACAAAGATGAGAGCTGTGGAAAGGGTTCCACCTACAGAACAGGGCAAAGGATTCTACTCCAGACTTTTCCTAGTACCAAGAAAAGAGAAAAGTTGGAGACCTATTCTCGACCTGTCCGCCTTAAACACATTCATCATTGTTCCAAAATTCAAAATGCTGACCCTACAGCAACTTCTTCCCATGCTGGGCAAGGAGTGTTGGCTGGTAACTCTAGATCTCAAGGAGGCATACCTGCACGTCCCCATACGACCAAATTGCAGAAGATACCTCAGATTTCTTGCAGGATCAGAGCACTATCAATTCTCAGCATTGCCCTTTGGCTTATCTACTGCGCCCAGAGTATTCACAAAATGCCTGGCATCAGTAATCGCTCATTGCAGGCTACAGGGAATCCAAATTTATCCATACCTGGACGACTGCCTGATACAAGCGGACAACAAAAGCAAGCTGACAAAAGACTTACAAAGAGTCATTTGCTTACTACAAGCCCTGAGATACACAGTCAATTTAAAAAAGTCAAGACTGATACCATCCCAAACAAGAATATTCTTGGGTGCAGAATTGGACACAGTAAAACAGATGGCATTCCTAACTGCAGAAAAACAAGAACAACTCCCTCTTTACTTCTTGGCATTAACAAAGCAGAACAAACTAACAGCAAGGAAAGTACTGCAGGCCTTGGGCTTCATGGCATCATGCATAATCCTGGTCCCCCATGCCAGACTGCATATGAGGAAGCTACAGTGGTACCTAAAGAATTTATGGTCTCAACACAGGCACAGCTTAGAAACCGAAATACCACTAATCCCATGCCTGAAACGAGTTCCTATGGTGGGCTCAAGCATGCCAGTCAAACCCAGGCTTGCCCTTCCACAAATTGCAAGCAAGCCAGACCATCACAACGGGCGCCTCAGACCTAGGTTGGGGGGCACACATGCTGGACAAATGCATACAAGGATTATGGACTCCAGACCAGCTGCACCTACACATAAATCAAAAAGAAATGCTGGCAGTAAAACTAGCAATCCAGAATTTCAGACCATTCCTCAAAGAAGGCCATTTAATGATAAGGACAGACAACACCACAGTCATGTGGTACATCAACAAACAGGGAGGCACTTATTCATACCCCCTATGCCGAATGACTCTGGACCTATGGAATATGGCTCTGAGCTACAACATCCAGTTACAGGCAATATTTGTACCGGGAAAAGAAAACATCCTAGCAGACATGCTAAGCAGAACTACCTCGGATGCTCACGAATGGATGCTACACCCGGACATCTTCAAGGCCATCACAAAGAAATGGGGAATGCCACAAATAGACCTATTCGCATCCCCACTCAATCACCAGCTCAAGAAATTCTGCACAAGGACATAACCACCCACTTGCATGGAAGATGGACTCTCTATCCTTCAGTTGGAAAGGCCTGACAGCATATGCATTTCCACCTCTTCCTTTGATGCACAAGGTACTACTGAAAATCAAAGAGGAACGTCCAAGGATAATTCTGATAGCTCCAAATTGGCCAAGACAACACTGGTATCCATTGCTGAGGAGCATGTCTCGGGGGAGAATGTGGACACTTCCCCTGATGCCTTTGATGTTAACTCAGAACGACTACAGCATCATGCATCCAAACCTAAAAACTCTGCAACTGACTGCCTGGAACATTACATAACAGCAACTAACCCAGATTTATCCCAAAGGGTTAAAGACATTATCCTGGAGGCCCACAGACCTTCAACAAGAAGGAACTATGCAGGAAAATGGAAAAGGTTTGTCATTTGGAGTACTGAAATAGGAAAAGATGTGTCAAAGATAGATATTGCTAACATCCTGGAGTACTTGGCAGAGCTTCTCCATACAGGCCTGTCCTATTCCTCCATCAAGATACATGCATCAGCTATTTCTGCAGAATACAGCTTCGATCCCCCTGTCTTCTCACATCCTCTACTCAGGCAGTTCCTCAGAGGAATCAAGAATGTAAAACCTCCTAGGAAACCACCATTACCAGCATGGGACTTTGAACTTTGTGCTAGAAAAATTGACACTCCCTCCATTTGAACCAGCAGCAACAGCAGATCTTCAACACCTATCCTGGAAAACTGCTTTCCTACTGGCAATTACTTCAGCAAGAAGGGTTTCGGAACTACAGACCTTAATGGCAGTACAACCCTTCCTAATCTTCCATCAAGACAGAGTGTCCATGAGAACTAATTCTACATTTATGCCTAAGGTGGTATCCAGAGTGTCTCTAAACCAGGCAATCCACCTACCTACCTTCTTTCCCAATCCACAGAACAGGGGGGAAAGACTGCTGCATACCTTGGATGTACATAGACAGTTGCGCTACTACCTGGACAGAACCAAGGACAATAGAAAAACTGACCAGCTTCTAGTAGCTTATGCAACAGGAAGGGAAGGAAAAGCAATTTCCAAACAGACAATCTCCAAGTGGATAGGAAATTGCATAAGATTCTGTTACTCCTACCATGGAAAGCAAATTCCACAGAACACAAGACCTCACTCTACAAGGGCTACAGCCACGACCACAGCTTTCTTACGAGGAGTGGCTACCAAGGACATTATTGAGGCGGCTACTTGGACCTCCGTGCATACATTTGCCAAGCATTACAACTTACCTCTATACTCTAGATCCCGAGCAGGCTTTGCCACTGCTGTATTGCAAGGGATTCTAACTACACCATAATTCTTCTTCCTCCTCCCCTAGTTTGGCTATGGTATTCTACCCATTTGTTAGGACTGCAGATGCATCCTTGAAGGACATAGTACAGTTTTGTACCTACCATAAATGTAGATGTCCGACAGGATAGCATCTGCAGTCAGGATTATCCACCCTCCTTCCCCTCTGTGGTACTCCTAGGGTATCTACCCTCCTAATAGCTAGCTAGGGGGGGATCTCTTATGGTGTATTTGTTTGTATATATGTACATACATGCTTATTTTTTGTGTTTGCCTACTATTTTTTTTGGAAACATTGGCATTTACCCAAAATTTAGTTTTCCAAGAGGGCAACTGGCATCTGGGGCAAGAAACACTGAGGAAAATGGTGTCGGCTGATGCCTTTATACCCGAAGACCAGCAGAGATGACGTCGGGTGAAGTGCGACACCAGCCGAGGCCAGACCCAGACTTTGGAATCCGGCCGACCAAAGGGCTGCCTGACGACAGGACAACCCATTTGTTAGGACTGCAGATGCTATCCTGTTCGGACATGTACATTTATGGTAGGTACAAAACTGTACTTTCTCTGCACTGCCCTTTGGCTTATCTACTGCACCCAGGGTATTCACAAAGTGCCTAGCTCCAGTTATTGCATTTTGCAGGCAAAGAAATATTCAAATATACCCATAC
Organism: Protopterus annectens; assembly: GCF_019279795.1. Lineage (NCBI taxonomy): Eukaryota > Metazoa > Chordata > Ceratodontiformes > Protopteridae > Protopterus > Protopterus annectens. Next base: position 1,545,006,803 of record NC_056725.1, on the reverse strand, counting down.
CTGGATGATTGTCTAATTCAGACAGAAAGCCAGGATGTGCTTGCACAAAGGGTTCTAACTTGTCTGGGGTACACCATAAACGAAAATAAATCACACCTGGTACCCTGTCAACAAATTATATTCCTGGGCGCAAGCTCAAATACAACTTCTCAGATGGCCTACCTCACGCCAGACAAATTAATTTGACAACCTACTTCAAAAAAATGGCCACAAAAGCACTGCTATCTGCAAGACAAATACTGCAAGCCTTGGGGTTCCATGGCCTCCTGCATTCTTCTAATTCCATATGCAAGACTGCATATGTGGAAACCACAGTGAAACCTAAAATGCCTATGGTGTCAACATTCTCAGGATCTAGAAGTAATGATTCCTATCATACCTTGCCTACGCCTAGAGTTCCTTTGGTGGGCAGAGGTCTGCCACCAGAACAAGAGACTACCTTTTACACCACCCCCTGCCACCCAAACCCTAACAACAGAGGCATCAGACCATGCATGGGAGGCTCACCTGGCAGGCAAGTGCATTCAGGGCAAATGGAACCCAAGTCAAATGCACCTGCATATCAATCAAAAAGAAATGTTAGCTGTACAGAATTCTCTGACAGCCTTCAAGGGCCACATTCTTCCAGGACAACTAATGATAAAGACGGACAGCACCACTGTTATGTGGTACATAAACAAGTAGAGGGGTACACATTCTTACCCCCTGTGCAGACTAGCCATGGCATTGTGGAGCACTGCCTTGAGCTACCAAGTGCACCTACAATCTCAATTCCTGTCAGGAAAATTAAATACACTGGCAGACAGACTAAGCAGAAACCTCATAGACCCACACGAGTGGAAACTGGAACCAAGGATTTTCAACATGTTGACAAGCAAATGGGGGAGCCCAGATATAGACCTATTTGCCTCTCCCCAGAACTACCAATTGGACATATTTTGCACAAGGGCTCCCCACAAACAAGCTTGGAAAGTGGATGCCTTCCCCCCTCTGCCCCTGCTCTTCAAAGTACTACTAAAATCACACAGGACAAACCAAGGATGATTTTGATTGCTCCAGACTGGCCACGCCACCGCTGGTACCCCCTGTGCAGTGTGTCACTGTTATCCCCATGGCACCTGCCTCGGACTCCTTCCCTGTTGTCTCAGCAGGAGAACCAGATTTCTGCACCTTCCACTTCTAACACTGAACCTTGCAGCCTGGCTTAATTACATTATCTATCCTTTACCATCCCTCAGTAAACCTGTGATGGATATCACTTTAGAGGCAAGGAGGCCTAGCACTAGAATATCCTATGCTGAAAAATGGAAAAGATTCTGTGCCTGGAACCACTCTCAAGGGATAGGCACAGCAGCCCCCAATTTACCTCAGATTTTACAATACTTAACTGAGATGCTTCACAGGGGCCTGTTTTTTTCCTCCATTAAAATCCACACCTCAGCCATTTCAGCTCATTATAACACAGAACCCCCCCTTCTCTCATCCACTGCTCAAGCAGTTCCTCAGAGGGGCCAAAAATTTGAGACCACCCAGGAGAGCTCCAACCCCAGCCTGGGACCATAACTTTGTTTTGGAGAAACCTCCTTTTGAGCCAGCTGCTACTCTGCACACTTAAAATTTTATTTTTGGAAAACAGCTTTCCTTTTAGCAATCACTTCAGCTAGAAGGGTATCTGAATTACAGGCCCTTATGGCAGTGGAGCCTTTCATAGTCTTTCATGCGGACAGGGTGTCCCTCAGAACCAATCCATCCTTCAGGCCCAAGGTGGTATCCAGTGTGGCTCTTAATCAGTCAATTCATTTGCCAACCTTCTTTCCCAATCCACAGAACAAAGGGGGAACGGATACTGCATTCCGTAGATGTGCACAAACAACGCAGATTCTATTTGGGACAGGACTAAACCTCAAAGGAAATCTGAACAACTGCTAGTAGCATTTGCTGCAGGGGCAGAGAGGAAGGCTATTTCAAAGCAAACCATTTCTAAATGGATAGACCATTACATTCATTTCTGCTATAAGCACCATGGAAAACCTAGCCCCCAGGGGATCAGACCTCACTCCACCAGGGCTGCATCTACTTCTACAGCCTTTCTCAGAGGCGTCCCTACCAGGGACATCCTAGAAGCTGCTACCTGGAGTTCTGTACATACTTTCACCAAGCATTATCATTTGCCACTTTTCTCTAAATTCAGAGCTGGCTTTGCCACTGCAGTCTTGCAAGGCCTTATAGCTTGTCCTAATGCTAAATTCCTCCTCCCAGCCATAGCTTTGGAAATCTACCCAAATGTAATGACTGCAACAGTGAAACATGAAGAACATAGTACAGTTGTGTACACACCATAAATTTAGATGTTCGAGTGTATTCACTGTTGCAGTCCTGGTTACCCTCCCTCCAGCCCCCTAACTTCTTTTGGCTATACCTCTACTTTCATTTACTATGCTTAAAAGCCTTTTTGGTGTATATACTTTTTTGTTGGAGGTATGTCATTGTACTTTTATATTTAATTGCTCCCCATTAGGGGAGCACCGGACATTTGGGGCAAGAAAAACTGATGTAATGGCGTTGGCTGCATGTTTTATACCCCTGACGTCATGGAAGAAGGGACAGCAATCGACGCAGGACCCAAGACTTTGTTAATCAAGCCGACTGAGGGCTACCTGCAAGCAGATAACCCAAATGTAATGACTGAAACAGTGAATACACTCGAACATCCACATTTATGGCAAGTGTTCACAACTGTACTTTTTACTGCTTCAGAGTATCGCATCTTATTTGCTTTGTGTTAGACCCATCAAACTGTGTTCTGTAACTGCCTTTTGTAACTTGAGTAGCTGATTTTTTAAGGCGGAGACACTGAAAGTTAATGTTAACAGATTATTGGAGTAGCCAGCGAGAGGACATTTTCCTTTCTGATTTTTTGCACATCGGTTTTATTTTTAAAATGGCCATTGTTACTTCATTTGCATTTAAGAAGAGCTAGGACAACATGACGCATCAGTGTATCATTTATCTTCTAGTGAACAAATCCATTTGCTGTCCTTATTTTTATACTCTCAACTTTGCTCATCCCCACTGTGGGTTTTATAGGTTGTGTTCTGTGAAGTCTGTATACTTTTTCTATCAGATTTAAAAAAAAAAAAAAACATTTTTGTGTGGGTATTTCTTCAGATATGCATTGGAATTTTGCTAAACCAATTTATGCACTATATTTCTTCAACTCTTGTAGAATTTATGGATGTAAAGATTTTTAGGGTAGCATCTTATGTGGTGATTGGACTATACATCATTTATATTTACTGCATCCATTTTTGTAAATGTAGACCATTCCTTTTTTGCAGGTTTGTGGGCATTTCTAAACATATATTTAATCTTAAATATATAGCTTAATATTCTCAGTTTTTTTAGATGTAGCTGTCTTGTATGTCATTTGCCACCATGTCTAGTCTTGGCATTTAGTTATATTTCATTTTTTATGCTTTCTGTTATTCTTTCTGCAGCGCTTGTTTCTAGTGCCTTTCAAATCCCCAAGAGTATCTTATTTTCAGATTTGTTGCATCACTGATGTTCATCGTGCATACAGCTGCAGTCATAACAGATGGGTTCTCCTGCCGCCAGGCGGGTCCTTGGTCGGTCGAATTCCAAAGTCTAGGTCCGGCGTCGGTTGTCGTCGCTTCTTCCCTGACGTCAGTGCGACAGGGGTATAAAGGAACCAGCCTTTGCCATTTTCTTCAGTCTTTCTTGCCGCGCAGTGCCCGAAGCAGAAGCAGTTCGCAAGTGCCGGTCGGCCAGCTCCTGAGATTACGAAAATTTGGAAACCGAAGTCTTCTTAAAAGCTAAGTACCCCGTTGGGGAAACTTTTCTTGCCTCAGACCGATGTCAGACAAAGTTAATAATTGTATTTCTTGTGGAAAGCAAATACTGCATAAGGATTTCCATTCACTCTGTATTCCTTGTTTAGGCCCAGACCACGATGTCTCTGTCTGTCGCTTTTGTGCTACATTCAACAAACGCACTATTAAGCATCGGCCGGAGTTCGCCCAGCATTATTTTGGGAAAGCATTTAACTATACTATGTCGTCGGATACTCCGACTCCGGTTTTGTCTAAAAAACGCAAAGACAAGGACCGACACTCTAAGTCCGCGGCCTCTACCGACACCACGCCAAAGCCGACTACACGTGGTCCGGTTCTCAGCGAGGTGCCTACGCAGCCCCTGATTACCGACGACACATCTTTGGCGGTGTCTCCTGTGCCCGAGGTCGCAGGCTCCTCGGCCCACACCCCGACTACAGATACCGAAGCCACTCTTGGCATTGAAACACAGAATGTGGACAGGTCCACCTCCACTCAAGGTGTCTTCAGACCTTCCTCTTCTTTCTCCATCAAGGCTTTCACCAAGTCTAAAGCAACCATGCACTCTAAGAGACCAGCTACACAGGGCCCATCTCCAGGCCCCATGCCTAAGAAACAGATGCTTAAAATGGCTGAGGATTTAATTACTCTAATCAGAGGTTCTCAGCCCCCTCTGGACAGAAGGCCCAGAGTGGAGGAAGATTCCCCCTCCTCTGATCAGGGCTCCATTATTTCAGAACACACTGATGATCAGGAACAGTCTTACTCCCCTTTTGAAGACTCTGATGCAGAGGAGTCTATTCCTTCTGTATTCCCCCCCCTGAGGATTACTCATTTGGGGAAACTTTGCATACCTTAAGGGAACACTTCCACTGGGAAGGCCAGGATTATTCAGATTCCAAGAAAAGGCTCAGGGAATTTCTTTTGTTACCCCAGCACAGGCCTCTGGCTATACCTCCTGTCTTGGACATCCTAGATGATGTTTACTCGGAGGCCTGCCTTAACCCGGACTCTCTACCTCCGGCTCCAGTTAAGCCTGACAGGTACTACAGGGTTCCTGACACGCACCAATTTCTATACAAAAGCCATGCTGCTGACCTAGAAACCATCTCACAGGGGCCCAAGGGAGTTAAAGCCTCCATTGCCAAAAATCCATTGCCTTCCGAGAGAGATTCCAGATCCTTAGAAAGGTGGGGAAAAAAGGTATATACCTCGGCTACCTTGTCCATGAGGGCCTTAAACTGTCAGTTTCATATGCTAAAATACCAACAGTTTTTGTTATCACAACTGAAAAGTAAAATGTCACAACCTGAACAACCAGACTTGAAGGAGTTGCAGGATTTGATGCATAGTGCAGAACAAGTGGGTAAGCATACCTTACAATGTGGTTTTGATGCTCTAGAGGCCTCATTTAGAGCTGCTGTTACAGGCTCAGTCATACGTAGGCATGCCTGGCTCAAGGAACAAGCCTTGCCTGATCATGTCAAAGCTAAATTACTAGACGCCCCTCTTCAAAAGGATGTACTATTTGGTGCTAATGCTGAGGAAGTATTACGGAAAATGGAGGAAAAGGCTAAATCAATGCAAACTGTGAAAGAATTTCTGCGGGTTCAACCACCACGTTTTAGTAGAAATTGGCCTTCCAAAAACTGGTCCTTTCCTGCCACAGACAGACCCCAAAGAGGCAGATACAGGTGCCCGAGGGGCAGAGGACAATCACAAGGATTGTATAGAGGCAGACAATGGCAAGCTCCTACACAAAGAGGTGGTGAGGACAACTCGCAATCTTTCAGAAAGCAAACCCAATGACTTTCCCCTTTGCATGCCAACCAGGTCTCAAATGGCAGCCCCCTTAGGAGGAAAGCTGGCATTATTTTCAAACAATTGGCATGTCACAAAGGACAAATGGATCCTGGACATTATAAACAGAGGCTACAAATTCCATTTTCATACCCTTCCAAAAATGAGAGGCATGCCAAACCTGCCACACAATCAAAGGGCAGAGGCGCAAAGGCAAATTTCAGATCTCATAAACATGAAAGCTATTCAAGAGGTACCTACACACGAACAAGGTCAAGGTTTTTATTCCAGGCTATTTCTGGTGCCAAGGAAGGGAAAAGATTGGAGACCTATTTTGGATCTATCCATCCTAAACACATTTCTACTCGTACCAAAATTCAAGATGCTCACTCTACAGCAACTTCTTCCCATGCTGGGCAAGGAGGCTTGGCTGGTAACATTGGACCTCAAGGAGGCATACCTGCATGTCCCAATCAGACAAAATTGCAGAAGGTACCTCAGATTTCTTGCAGGTTCAACCCATTATCAATTCTCTGCATTGCCCTTTGGCTTATCTACTGCACCCAGAGTATTCACGAAATGCCTGGCATCAGTAATTGCCTACTGCAGACTTCAAGGGATACAAATATACCCTTATTTGGACGACTGCCTGATCCAAGCGGACAGCAAGCATATTCTTCTGAAACATCTGGCTTCTGTAATAATGTTATTAAACTCTCTGGGATACACAGTCAACAAAGAGAAATCAAGGCTAATACCCTCTCGGAAGATAATTTTCCTGGGTGCCAATTTGGACACAAACACCCAGATGGCCTACCTCACGCAGAGAAGCAGGGGCAACTAATTCAATACTTCAGAACACTGGCAAATTGCACCAGGCTGACTGCAAGGAAAATCCTGCAGGCTCTGGGATTCATGGCATCTTGCATCTTACTAATCCCATGTGCAAAGCTGCATATGAGGAAAGCTACAATGGTACCTGAAAAACATATGGTCTCAACACAGCCACAGTTTGGAAACAATAATACCACTAATTCCATGTCTGCAAAAGGAATTTCTGTGGTGGGCTCAAGCATGTCAAACAAACACAGGTCTTCCATTCAGCAAGCCTCAAGCAAATCAAGTCATCACAACAGACGCCTCGGACTACGCCTGGGGGGTGCACATGACAGACCGGTGCATTCAGGGCAAATGGTCCCAAAAAGAAAAGCACCTTCATATCAATCAAAAAGAAATGCTAGCAGTAATAAATGCTATAATAGCTTTCATGGACCTTCTACGACCAGGTCAACTATTGATAAGAACGGACAACACCACAGTTATGTGGTACATAAACAGGGAGAAACACATTTTTATCCCCTATGCAGACTGGCCATGTCACTTTGGAACATGGCCATGGACTTACAGATGGAACTTACAAGCACAGTACTTGCCAGGCAAGGAAAACACGCTGGCAGACAACCTAAGCAGGAATATGACAGATCCAGACGAATGGAAATTGCATCCAAAAGTTTTTACAGAAATAATACAAGAATGGGGAAGGCCAGACAGATCTCTTTGCCTCCCACAAGAATCATCAATTGTCAAAATTCTGCTCAAGGATCTTCCATCCAAAGGCCTGGAGAGTGGACGCTCTTTCCTTCAGTTGGACATCAATGACAGTTTATGCCTTCCCTCCTCTTCCTCTGCTGCCCAAAGTTCTATTAAAGACCAAAGCAGACAGACCAAAGATGATCCTCATTGCTCTGGACTGGCCAAGGCAACACTGGTACCCACTCCTGAGGAGCCTGACGCATTCCCCACCATGGACCCTGCCTCTAATGCCTCTTCTTCTGACTCAGCACAGTTTCAAAACTCTTCACAGCCAGCTAAAAACACTCAATCTAGCCGCATGGAAGATTCCTTTGCATCACAACAGGCCCTACTCTCCAAGGAGGTGCAGGATGTCATTTTGGAGGCCAGAAGGCCATCAACTAGAAAAGCTTACTCCGCAAAGTGGAAACGTTTTTGTGTCTGGAATGAGAAAAAGGGCCAGGATCCTGGAAAACTGAATTTACCTCAAATACTACAATATTTGGCTGAACTGCTAAGCAGTGGACTTTCTTTCTCCTCCATCAAAATCCATGCATCTGCCATTTCTGCAGAATACAACACTGTTCCACCTTTATTCTCTTACCCTCTCCTAAGGCAGTTCCTCAGAGGGGCTAAGAATTTAAGGCCTCCAAGAAAACAACCGATACCTGCTTGGGATCTCAACTTCATACTGGAAAAACTGACCTTGCCTCCCTTTGAGCCAGCTGCCTCATCAGATTTGCAATATTTGTCCTGGAAAACAGCTTTCCTTCTGGCTATCACCTCAGCTCGTAGAGTTTCAGAACTATAGGCTCTCATGGCCGTCCAACCTTTTGTCATCTTCCATCAGGACAGAGTTTCCTTACGAACCAACCCGTCCTTTATGCCTAAAGTGGTATCCAGGGTAGCATTTACCTACTTTTTATCCTAATCCTCAAAACAAAGGGGAGAGATTACTACATTCCTTGGACATCCACAGACAACTGCGTTATTATTTAGACAGGACAAAGCCTTTCAGAAAATCAGAATAGCTCTTTGTGGCCTATGCAGTAGGAGCTCAAGGGAAGCCAATTTCCAAACAGACAATCTCAAAATGGATAGCCCACTGCATACGCTTTTGCTATTCCTTTCATGGCAAAACTGTTCCTACAGGCATTAGGACTCATTCCACCAGGGCCACAGCCACCTCTGCAGCATTCCTCAGAGGAGTCCCCTACCAAGGATATTTTGGAAGCAGCCACTTGGAGTTCTGTGCATACCTTCTCCAAGCACTACAACCTACCATTATACTCAAAATCTAGAGCAGGCTTTGCCACTGCAGTCTTGCAGGGCATTTTGGCTCCTCCTAATTCCACCTAGTGCCTACCACCCCTTTCTTAGCTTTGGGATTCTACCCATCTGTTATGACTGCAGCTGTATGCACGATGAACATAGTACAGTTTTGTACCTACCATAAATGTGGATGTTCGAGTGCTAATACAGCTGCAGTCCAGGTTTCCCTCCCTCCTTCCCCTCTTGGGACAGGCCTATAGGCTAACACATCCTCATGCAACCTGATTGGGGTATTCATTTATGATGTATTTACTTGCAACTACTGTACTTTGATTATATTGCACTGCATGATTACACAAATTTATGTATTGCCTTCCTTATGGGGGCACCTGACATCCGGGGCAAGAAAAACTGAAGAAAATGGCGTTGGCTGGTTCCTTTATACCCCTGTCGCACTGACGTCAGGGAAGAAGCGACGACAACCGATGCCGGACCTAGACTTTGGAATTCGGCCGACCGAGGACCCGCCTGACAGCGGGAGAACCCATCTGTTATGACTGCAGCTGTATTAGCACTCGAACATCTACATTTATGGTAGGTACAAAACTGTACTTTTTCCCTGTATAATAATTAACCTATTCATTTTTTCACCAATGTACCAGATCAGTTATTATCTTTCGTATGTCTGTAGATGTTTTCTTCCAAAAAGTCCAATTCTTAATTGACAGTATTGCCATTAACATTTGCTCCAAGTTATGCTCAGCTAGTCCTCTTTTTATTTCTAATTAAGGTGTTTTTATGCATTTTTTTTTATTCTTAACCAGTTCATAATCTTTTTAAGTTTTTAGTTTGGATCCATTGTCTCTCACAATTTTGGCAGAACTGTTTAGCTTTATAACATTTAGATCCTATTTGTTCAGTGTTTCTGATACAACATATGGGTTCTTGAGCCACTGCTTGCATCCACTCTGGCAAATTCAGTAATCCAGCCTCGAGCCCTTTAAAATCTTCGCTTCCTGTAATGCCTTGTTTCCCCAGACTAACCAAGATCTCATTTGCCTACTTTCGAAGCTGCAGCAAGATCTGGTCAGAGAAGTGCTCCACTTCATATTTCTACTTTTTTTGAGACTGTAGATTGCCTTTTTGTAGTACTGAATGTTAGTCATTGATAGTGTTAACTATACTTTCCTTTAAGTCTTTCTTTGTATGTCATTTGTCAAGTTGCTACCGGGTGTTCCTCTTTCAACTTAGTGTTTAATGAATTTCAGAACTAGAGCTTCTTTGGAGCCTCAGTACTGAAGATTCTCCTGTCATGAGTCCACCCTTGATTTATACATCTGGGGATTCTGAGACATTTGTTGGATTGGACAGACTGGATGAATAGAATACAAACATTATGTACTTACCATAATAATAGCCTTTCATTCCAGTCTGTCTGATATGACAATCCGCCCTCCTTCACCCCCTGCTGGTCTGTGAGGCCTGAAGAATTTTCTTTACTAGATCAAAGATAAGTGCACTTTAGGTTCAGGTACCAAGTTCAAGATGACATAGTCAGGCGGAGCAGGGAATTATGGGAAGGGAAGATTGTAAAGGGCTTGAGGCTGGAGCACTGAATTTGCCAGATCAGATCATGAGTGGGGCTCACAGACCCATTTATCTTATTGGATAGACTGGGATGAAAGGCTGTGTAATTATGGTGAGTGCATAATTTTCATTTTCAAACATCCTATTTTCCCCTATCCGTTTTCTAAACCCATTAAAGAAGACTTTTTCTCCTTTACATTTCTTGCTGTAGCTTTAATAGATTCTCAGTAGTTTTCAAATTAAGGTTTTTTTTGTTTCCTGTTTTAAAATCCAGCATTAACTTTTGGTTGTCATTCCACTCATTCTTTGCTTCTCTGTGTTGTGTTGATAAATAGTGTTGATAAATAGTTTTCCTTTTCAATTCCGGTAAATGTAGATATATGTACTCCTTTTTTTCTACTATCTTAATCATCCCTTTTTTTTGGTTGTAATCTACCTCTATAAGATAAATGATCACCATCGGCTTGTATTTCTGTTTGATACTTATCTTTGTCTTCAGCTATAGCATAGTCAGTCACAGAACCACCTTTGTTAGAGCTATATACAAGCTTAGAATTCATGGCATCATCACTATTAAGACTTTTCAGACTATATTTTTAATTAGTTTTTTCTTTGATATCTGCTAATCATTTATCTACTGTATTTCTCTGTCTAATAATTCAGTATTGTTAAGCTTCTAACTCTTCCCGTATCTTCATTTTATATTTTGAAGTTTATCATCCTCCATTGGTGCAGTCAGAATCTCTAATCTTTCTTACTGGTTTCTTATGTTCAAAGTCTTGGATTGCTGTTTTTTTTTTATTTTTACTGTATTATCCAAATTACTTGAAAGTTAAGAATATCAAAAGATAAGGTATTGTACAGGCAATGTTTTTAATTTTATTTTTAAGCCATGCAGCATTCCAGGATAAAATTTTATTTTCTCCATTCTTTTCTTTTTCCTCCATGATCCAATTTTGACATAGTTCATTATACCATTGCATTATATAAATCCCAACTTCAGTGTACCAATAGTCATTTATTTAAACTGTGTCTACATCACACATTTGTGTTGCATTGTACATAACTGGCACAGCCCTCCTCTAGAATGAGAAGTGCAGTGTAGGGTGGGAACTGGCAAAGCATAATGGCCGTATGACTCCGTAGCCTTAAACTTCCTATGAGAACATGCTGCCTCTGCCAAGACGTGTTCTTTCATTGGTATGTGTTTCTCTTCTGTCATTTCATATTGAAATTTCAATGAGTTTCTTGGGTCAGGTTTCATCTATATATTTTGCTGAACTGGTTTTGTAAAGTATCACTATATATTTTAATGTTATTTTGCATTTTCCAGGATACATTTAACATTCAGTGTTGTAAGTGTATTACCCAGAACTTGGGGTTTAAAGTTTTCAGAGGTAAAAAAAAAAAAAGATTGCTCTGTGATTTCACGTATTACACCTTTTTAATAAAGAGTAGTCTGGAGAGGATAACCTCTCCATCTTATTTTCTTACTTTGCTTCTTTTCTTTGTTTTCTATTCATTTCCTTGAAATGAATGGTTTATGGCACATCCTCTTTTCATACTCTATTTTATGCCTTAACCTTCTTCAGTTTTTCTTTCTCCTTCTCTTTTTCCTTTATATCTTTCCTAACAGTCATTAATGTATTTCCATCACTAAGATTGTCATGTCACTCAGTATCTCTTTACCCAGTGTCTCTCTCATTTTTCTTTTCATTTTGTTAGCTAGTCTTCTTGACTTACAATTTCCTCCCTTTCCTCTCTTCGCTTAATCTTTTATCCTTTTCACTTCTAAAGCTCTGTCTCATTTTTTATTTGATCTGTCTGAGCAGTTTGTCATAAAAGTGCTCCCTCTTCTGCTTTCTTGCTTTTCCTTTTTCAACGTTATCTGTATTTTACCACTTTAGATGCACTTCTGCAGCAGCATCTGCTCCTCATTGTAAACCATCTTTCATACAGTCATAACCCCATTTTGTTGAAGATTTATGGATTTCAGGTATTATCTGGTCTGACTAAATTGAACTACCAACTGCTGTTCCACAATAGACTTTGATTAAAATTTTTTTTAGAGGTGTTCCTTTTCCACTTTACTTTATTGTTATTCAACCATTTGTGTTATGTTTCCTCTTTACTTTTTATCTTTCTTATGCAACCATTCGGTTTATATATTTTTCAGATTTGATTTCGTGCTCATCTCTCTTCTCTGCTTTGTAATTCAATGAAGGCTGGAACAATTTATGTTCATCAGGTTACACTGCTGCAGTCATTACACTTGGGTTATCCTGCCATCAGGCGGTCCCGTAGTCGGCCCGAGTTCCAAAGTCTTGGTCCGGCGTCGGTTGCTGTCGCTTCTTCCCTGACATCAGTGCGCCAGGGGTGTATAAGATGCATCCAACACCATTTTCTTCAGTCTCTCTTGCCAGGCAGTGCCCGAAGCAAAAGCGGTTCACAAGTGCCAGTCGGCAGACTCCTGAGATTTTCGAAGTCAAATTTCAGATCCAAAGTCTTCAATAAAGCTAAGTACCCCGTTGGGGAAACTTTTTTTTCTTGCCTCAGACAGATGTCAGAAAAAGTTAATAATTGTATTTTTTGTGGGAAGCAAATACCTCATAAGGACTTCCATTCTTATTGTATTCCATGCCTAGGCCAAGATCACAACGTCACTAGTTGTCGGTTTTGTGCTAGATTTAACAAACGCACTATAAAACAATGTTTTGATTTTGCTTTGCACTACTTTGACCGAAGGTTCAATTATACTATGCCGTCGGATCAACCGACTACCGCAATTCTGAAAAAACGCAAAGACAAGGATAAAGACAGGCATCCAAGGTCCAAAACCGACGAGGAAGCCTCTTCTAGGCTAGTCGCTGGTTCGCCGTGAGGCACTTTCACAGCCCCTGACACCCGCTACCTCAGAGCCACAGGCCGCCTCCGACTCCCATGTGGAGACAACTAGGCCTCTGGAAACTCAAGGTGTTGGGCCTATGGAAACTAATCCCTCAGATGGGTCCGGAGCCGCTGAGCAGGTATCGGCTTCTGAGGGTGTTTTCAGGCCTTCACAACTTACCATTAAAGCAACAGCCATTAAAGACAAAGAAGCAAGTACAGCATTCTCCTGGACAGTCCTCCATGCCTAAGAAACAGATGCTTAAAATGGCCAAAGACCTCATTACTCTAATCAGGGGTTCCCATCCCCCTCCTGAGAAAAGGCCTAGGCAGGATACAGACTATGATTCCTCTGATCAGGTTTCCATTTCCTCTGATTCCTCTTCAGACCAGGGATACTCTCTACCCCCCTATGAGGACTCTGATGCTGAAGAATCTATCCCTGCAGCCTCTCCTCCTGAGGATTATTCTTTTGGGGAAACTTTACATACCATGAAGGAGCATTTCCATTGGGAAAGTCAGGATTATTCAGAATCCAAGAAAAGGCTCAGGGACTTCCTTTTTTTGCCTCAGCACAGGCCTCTGGCTATTCCGCCTGTGCTAGATATTGTGGATGATGTGTTCTCTGAATCCAGCTTATCTCCTGATTCTTTGCCCCCTGCACCAGCCAAGCCAGATAGGTATTAGAGTCCCTGACTCTCACAAGTTTCTTTATAAAAACTCTTCTGCTGATCCAGAAACTATTTCCCAGGGTCCAAAAGGGGTTAAGGCTTCCATTGCAAAAAATCCAGTCCCCTCTGACAGAGATTCTAGAGCACTGGATAGATGGGGGAAGAAAGTTTACACTTCTGCAACTTTAGCAGTAAAGGCTTTAAATTGCCAGTTTCACATGCTTAAGTACCAACAGTATTTAATGGCTCAGCTAAGACAGAAAATGCTTGCAAGCTCAGAAGCTCCTGACTGTAAAGAAATGCAGGATTTATTGCATGCAGTTGAACAGGTGGGAAAACATACTCTGCAATGTGGTTTTGATTCTTTAGAGGCCTCTTGTAGAGCCGCAGTTACAGGTTCTGTGATTAGAAGACATGCTTGGTTAAAAGAACAGAATTTACCTGATCATGTTAAGGCAAAATTATTGGATGCTCCTTTACAGCATGATACCTTGTTTGGCGTTAAGGCAGAAGAGGTGTTAAAGAAAATGGAGGATAAAGCTAAATCTATGCAAACAGTCAAAGATTTCTTACAGGTACAGCCGCCTCAATTTAGCAGAAATTGGCCTACAAAGAATTGGTCCTTTCCAGTGTCAGACAGGCCACAGAGAGGCAGATACAGATGCCCACGAGGCAGATCTCAACCCCAAGGCTCTAACAGACAATGACAGTGGGGCACCTCAACCCCAAAAGCAGGTGAGGACAAGTCTCAACCTTACAGGAAACAGTCCCAATGACTTCCCCCTTCGTACGCCAATCACTTCCCTTTTGGCAGCCCCCTTAGGAGGAAAACTAGCACTTTTTTCTCAAAACTGGCAAACAATCACCCAAAACAAAGGAGGTCTGAATATTGTGTCTCATGGTTACAGATTCCACTTTCAAAATCAATGGGCAGAGGCACAAAAACAAATTTCAGCCCTCATGGATATGAGAGCTATTCAAAAAGTACCACAACAGGAACAAGGACAAGGATTTTACTCAATACTCTTCCTGGTCCCCAGAAAGGACAAAGCCTGGAGACCCATACTAGACCTCTCAACTCTAAATACTTACCTGGATGTTCCGAAATTCAAAATATTGACACTACAGCAGCTTCTTCCCATGCTGGGCAAGAAGGCTTGGCTTGTTACTCTCAACCTCAAAGAGGCATACCTGCATGTCCCTATCAGACAAAATTGCAGAAGATACCTCCGATTCAAAGCTGGTACAATGCACTACGAATTCTCTGCACTGCCCTTTGGCTTATCTACTGTGCCCAGGGTCTTTACAAAATGCCTGGCACCAGTAATTGCATTTTGCAGACAAAAAGGAATTCAAATATATCCATACCTGGATGACTGCCTCATTCAAGCAGAGTCGAAGGACATTCTTCTAAAGCATCTGGCGTTTGTAAAAAGGTTGCTAATTTCTCTAGGGTACACAGTAAACAAAAAGAAGTCAAAACTAGTGCCCTCACAACAGATAATATTCCTGGGTGTCAGCTTAAATACAATGGCCCAGATGGCGTATCTCACGCCACACAAACAAGGACAACTAACTCAATATTTTCAATTAGTGGCAAAAGAGTCCCATCTCCCTGCAAGAAAAATTCTGCAGGCCCTGGGATTCATGGCATCCTGTATACTACTAATTCCATATGCCAGACTGCATATGAGGAAATTACAATGGTACCTAAAAAGTGTTTGGACTCAACACTCTCACAGTTTAGAAGCAGTAATACCAATAATTCCCTGCCTACAACAGG